>NW_020291598.1:965368-1232211 GCF_003184755.1 Aspergillus piperis CBS 112811 | reverse complement strand
CAATCGCACTTGTCATCTGGATGGTAAAAGTCGTCTTCGTGGACGATGAATGTTCGGAGATTTTTCGAGGTTGTGTTTGTTTGCGGGGTTAGTTTGGAGAAGATGCGTTGGAGGAGTCGAGCGAGGGTCGTTTTGCCGCTGCTGGAGGGGCCGGAGATGGCGATTATGGTTGTTGTTTTTTGTTTTTGAGGAGGTGGCGGCGGCGGCATCTTGTGTTGGGATGTTGGGATGTTTGGGGGGGGGGGGGATTGGGAAAGGAATGAATGATGAAGGTGAGAACTGAGAAGACGTGATGTGATATAGGCATGGTGGGGCTGAGGTGGGTGGTGGGGCAGTCTTATCTGATCGGAGGGGTGTGGTTGGTTTTTTTCTTATCGCAGACAGGTTTCTAAATCCATAAGGGATTGAAATATGCGGTAGCTTACGCTATTCGCTATAGGTGTGTATGTGAGAGTCAGGGTATAATTGATATCATTTACAGTCATCTAAGTACAGCAGCCATTTTTGATTTGATATGTCAATCAGGAACACGCCCCTCCGAACAAAGATACCCTCTTCTTCCCCGGTTGGCCTGCTGCTTCTGCGCCGTCCGTGCTCGCGTGAGCACTATCCGTTTCTACCACCGGAAATGGCGAAGCCCGAGGAGACCGGCTCCAGGCTCGCAGAGGTGTCATGAGGATGCCGTGCGGCGAGAGAAAGTCCAGACCAGGAGACGTGGACTTACGCCTCTTTGGCGTGATGAGATCCGGCTCGTCGGTGCTCTCGTCTATATCCACGCTTCTAACATGTTTCCGCTTCCGCGGGGTGCTGCTGTGATCCGGTAGTCCCGGCCTGCTTGTTGTTTCTTTCTCCTCGTCATCGGCAACGGCAAGCTTATGTCGGCCGAATAGGCTAGTTGGATGTTTCAGGAATGCGCCTCGGGTGAAGCTAGAGTCTTCAGTTTCGGGCATGGGGATGTAACGCTCGTTCTGGATGATGGAGCTCATGGTGCTGTCGTCTAGGAGGTCTCGTTCGGCGTGGTGGATCTCGCTGTCTGTCATTGCTTTTCTGCGCTTCAACATCTTGTCTTCGAGGGTGTCTTTGAGGACGAGGGTCTCGACGAACACGGGGCGGGTTTGGCCGATTCGATGGGCTCGTTTGATGGCCTGGCTTTCGACGTTCGGTTGCCAGATGGGATTGACTATGAAGACTCGGGAGGCGTTGGCGATGTGCAGGCCGTGCGATGCCTGGCGCAGGTCCATTAGGAGGACGCGCACCTCCTCCGACTCGCGGAATAGGGCGAGGTATTCTGCTCTCATGGTGGGTTTGAGGGTGCTGGCGTAGATGCGGAAGTCTATACCAAGGAGTTCGAGGCCTTCGGCTATCCAGAAGGCGGCGTTGTTGTTGTCGTAGAAGATGATGGTTTTCTCGGTTTTGTGCAGCTCGGACACTTGGTCCAGGAGGTATGTTAGCTTTGCTGAGGCTGTGGCGACCAGTTTGGTTTGTGTGAGAGGGGATTCCTCCGGTAGGGTCTTGAATAGCCCCTTGGTATATGTCTTTCTGGGTGAGTTGCTCTTGACAGGTTTGTCTGGAGTGGTCTTCTTCGGACTCAGATTGTCCCCTTCTCGCCCTGAGAGCTCGCGACGGACCTTGATCCCTGCACCGGCAAGCCCTTCTGCTGGGTCGTACGTGTTCAGGTGCTTTGTGACGAATTTCTGTGCATGCCGCGCCTGTGTGATGCCTAGAAGAAGTGGCTCTTGGTGCGCAACCGAAGAGTCAATGGCCCACATACTTCGAGCGTGCTCGGGAAAGTCCTGGATGAAAACACCGAGTTCATGCATCCTCTTGAAAGCACGCCAGCATCCAGATGCTTGAGCCTTTTGTGCAATTCGAACGCCTTCGCGTAATGTCTCTATATCCGCTTTGCTTGTCTTGTCCCCGCGTAATTCCAGATGCTTCAGGGCGATGTCAATCGTGGGAGCAATATCGTCCGAGCCAGCCCACCAAAACCCTGCTTGACGAAGGTTGTTGATTACGGTGCTAAGGTGCTTGCGGTTCCGAGCATGGAACATGTAATCTTGGTCGGTGCGCTCCGAAGTGACGGCATTGACGGCCAGGCCGAAGATAAACATGTTCAAGTTCAATTTATCGTAGAAGGTAGGCTCCAGATGAACGACCTTGTTATGCAGTCTTGGTAGAGGAATCTCACTGTGGATGACCTCCAGACGGTGTCGCACAACAAGGCTCTGCAGGGTAGCCCGGAGAGACTGTGCTTTCCGTCGCCTGCCATCTTCGCCGATGGGCTTAATGTACTTTGTCCAATTAGCCGGGTCGCTTGTTCGAGGGTTAGACCACGGCTTCAGGTCGAGGAAGTCAATCACGATGTATCGTAGCTTGTCGAGATCCTTGAGCTCACTGTCCAAGGCGTTCCCTGTCTTCTTTCTACCACGAAGCACAGTCGTAGTAGCCTCAGTCAGATCAGTTTCGCTAGTATGTGTCTCCTGCGAAGCCAGACTGACTTCTACCCCATACAGCCCGCTGGACGGAGTTCCAGACACTATCCACCGACGCTCAATGTGAAGCTGACTCAGAATATGCATCATGGTGGTCCGATTACCACTACCGGCCACATTGTGGCCTTCATCGACGATGATCCGAAGCCAGTGAAGTTTCGTCAAAGGGGACTCTTCCGGCGTAAACGAAACACGCCTATTATTGACTACCTCGCCCGCCTCCTTTTCGAAGCGGATTCGCGAAAACAGAACGATGTCGTACTGCAATAACTCATCTGGTGAAGGAGTCTTGTCAGAGCTGTTCCTTAGTACAAGCACCTTCAAGCCATCGGTGTGTGCCGAAATTTCATTGTGCCAGTGGTTGACCAGATTAGGGGGCACGATGATCAACGTCCCCGAACAAAGACGGATTTGCTGAGGCGGCGGTCTAGGATACGCCACTCCACTTCGACCTTTGTGCCTTGCCGGTGGTGGAGGTATAGTATAGGCGCCACGGTGCCTCTCACACTCCATAACACATCGCTCATAGAACGTGCCGTAGTATCCCAGAGTGTCGAAGTGGGTCTTCCAAGGCAGTGAGAAGCGGCCAGCTGTCGCCGCTGCCATCTCAACGAGACTCCCCGTCACCTGTCGGATGGGGTTCTTCATCTCCTGGTATTCAAGCGGTATTTCGGGGAAATGACCACGCGTTGCCAGGATTACAGCCAAGCAAATGAGTGTCTTGCCGCAGCCCATGGTTTCCGCAAGGATACCTATACCCAGTCAGACAGTCGTTCAGGCCAAATCACAGACAGCATACCTCCACAAGCCTCCGAATACATCTTCTTCTCCCGAAATATGCTCCCCTCTTCCTTGTCGTAGTAGTAATCCTCGCCTCTAGGGCTCTTAAATGCCTGCAGCCGCGGATCTAGCACCTGCGCAGGCTGCGCTTCCCGCTGGACCATAGTAGCAGCCGATCGGCGCTGGTAAGGGTACAGGGGCGTCTTGAGACCCAGCACCCCAGAGTAATCCTGGCCTGATTCCTCCTCTCCATGCGCAGTTACCGTAAGTAGCTCTCGCATCGCTCTTCTCGCATACGCATTCCTCATACTATCCAGCTGGGGTTTTGGATCCTGTAGCGTATTGAAGATATACCAAAGAGACTCGTCCTCCGGACTATCCACAGGGTGATCGTTAGCCTTCAAATCTACATGTATCCTTCCATTCCATGCTTCGTCTGATCTGTCAATCCTCATCATGACTGCCTTGAGTGCGCGCCTCAATGCTGTGCTCGAACGCGGTATGGACTTGCGCCCGACGTCGTCAGGCAGCACATAAACGCGAACACCACACCACGATGATTTCTCCGCGAATTCTATCGTCTCAGTCCATATCCAGTGGTGTCTTTCCAAAGCCGCGATTTCCGATGCCGGAAAGTTATCCGGTTCGACAGGGGCTGTGGATCCGTTATCGTAACTTCCATTGCGCCTTCTCAAAACACCAACGCCAATATAATTATCCAAATTTCGGGAAGCCTCGCTTTTCCCAGACTGAGTATGCCCTGCGACAGGCTTCAACAACATAAAGTGTTCCGATTGAGGCGTTGCGGGCGTGGGCGTAGAAACTGTAGTTACGGTAGTCTCCGCGGAAGAATCGGGCACAGTCGAGTTAAGAGCGTCATCATCTTTCGCAGCCATGGCACAGCTCAATTCTGGAGTTTTTATCTGCAGATATTGAAGCAATAAGTGAGCATTAAGCCTGTCAACAGAAACGGGCAGTTTCGCGAAGCAGACATCCAGCGCAATGTAAGTTGAATGCTATCCTCACATAAGTGCATACAACATACCTGTTCAACTCCAGCAGCATCATTTCCCGACACCGCAGTACCATTACGTATCATATCGTCATCAGTCGCTAACATATCGTCCGTATAGGATCTGTCGTTGTGCCCCTTTGCCGTCACGGAGGCTGCATGAAGAGGCGATAGCCTTTAGCGGGCAGCCCATGCATTCGATCAGACTCGGTCTTGGTGAGGATTTCCACAGAGTTCAAATCCAAATTCCGGAGAAAGCTAGCGCAGCGCATAAAACCGACCTGCCGGCCCTTCACAAGACATGTCCAGTGAAGCATATGCGCTACAGTCTCATTCATCGCACCGCGCATTCCAGGGTATCCCGATAAGCCGGCAATCATCGCCATGGTTCGCCTGTGATTGGTCTGAATTGATCACCGCCCTGCCCTTTACCAATTTAGGTTATATTAGGAGGTTTCTTGAGGCCTTAGGCAGCAATGTGGATTGTCCTGGATTATGGGGGAGCACTATTGATGGCCGGCTGCATCGGTGGGTTATTACTAGCTTGTATGGTATCCAAATACAGTAAGTCTTGTCAAGTGTTAAGATATAAGCAATGATGCCTGCGCCTTTGTGCATAGTGATCACAGACATATATTATCCGGAGCTGATAAGTAAATCTACAAGAAAAGCCTCCCATTTTCACGAGCCACACAACCCCGAACCAGACAGAACCCCCGCAGAATAGGCTAGAGCCTAGAAAAATGATGTCGAAGAGTAATAAAAAAAGGAAGGCAATTTATGAAAGTGTAAAACCCCCATATGTCCGGAGAAGAATGTCAAGAAAAGACAAGAAAAAAGAAAAGGAACATGCGAGCCTGACAAAGCTGGCATATTTTGGGAAGAATCGTATTACAAGCTCATTGGGTGAGGAAGTCCTCAATTTCGAAGCCGACTCTCTTAAGCGACTTCTCCTCTAGTTCACTCGATGAGGATGCCAGTCTTCGCACCACAATGGTTCGCGCATCATGAAGACGAACTTCCACGGGGTTACCTCCAAGACGCTCTAGTTCGTCCTTCTCGCATTCTCGGATGTACACGGTTATGTCCGGTCCTACGCACGCACGCCACAGAGATGCCATCCACTGCCAGTGGTCAAGTGGTGCATACGAGTCCCCGATCGGGACGGAGCAGGCAAAAGCATCCGCAGTCGTTAGTTGGTATCGTGGAACAAGTGCGACAGGCACGGGCATCGTAATGGAGCCCATCCCGGTAGAGACTGTCGACACAGAGCTGTTGTCGCTGGATTGTTCCGGAGAGTGGATCTGTAATTCAGCAGTCTTGGGTATAATAGTCCGCGGCGACACTCCTGGCGTAGACTCTTCATCGACTGACTTTGGCTCCGATGATGCTCGTGAAGGCTTCACGAAGCTAACTATTTCGTCAGAGATGCGGTGCCAGGAGGAGATGATGTTGAGATAATCGACAGTTGCGTCACCCATTTGCTCGGATTCGGAATAGCTCTCACGAGACCGAATCTCGGGTCCTCCGAAGACTCGGGTGAGATATCTGCCCTCCTTCTGTAATGTGTTGTTCAAAAATTCGACCATCATCTTGACAAGAACAGGATCTTGTCCATCCACAGCAATCACAGCCCCGCGTCGGAACGAAGATCCGTCATGGTATGCTGGTGTTAAGGGCGGTGAGATCTTAGCCAGAACCTTTATCTTGTTGATAAATGGGATTGTCATGACCGTCGCTTCAATGCTAGGCCCATCATGCGGATATGGAGTCGTTGGGGTGAGAGTCCCAGGAACATGAGCAGCTGTTTGTAGCGGTGGAAGTTTTAAGCTGGGATCCGGCGGGGTATACTCCTTGACATTTCGGCCGGGCCGTGGCTGCTGTAGCGGCTGGTATAGACCTCGTGAGTCTGCTACGGCCGAGCGAGGTGTGTATGGAGATGCAGGATATGAAGAATCTGGGCTCCTTTCACGGATGTCGTAAGGACCAAGCGGTCCCAACCGCCTGCGCTTACTATCTGGTGATCGGCTTCTGCTTTCCACAAAGTGCTGGCGAGGCACGCGTGATTCTCCATTTCCGTTAGGGATGAGCTTGATGACATTAGGAGCACGGTCCAGATCTTTGGCTCGACACTGGCTACTACGTGCTGAGAAGACTTCACCAGATGCCGACTTTCCGCCGAAAAAGGAGGCCCTGGGTGTGTAAGGAGTCTCTGGTGATACTGGAGGGTTCATCACACGGCCTCCACATCGACTGCAGACTGTAGAACCTGGAGGGTTATGGCTGATGCCAGATGCTCCGCTCCGGAGATTCCCATCCCGACCGTAGCGACGAGGTTGATAGCGATACTCGGGGTATTGTTGTTGATGCCGAGCTTTCTCCTCCTGTCAAGGGTTAGGTGGCTTGAGAGTTTCATAGCATACAATGTGCTTACCTCTGCCAGCGCTTTCCACTCATCCTTTGTCTCCTGTGGTAGTCCTCTCCATTGCTCCCCAATAATTTTGGAGATTTCAGGATTGGCAAGGCCTGGATTCTGCGCGACCACTGCAGCCTGGTAATGTTGGCGGTATAGGATGAACGCTTTTACCTGTTTGTCAGCTCAAGAAGCAAATTGAGTAGATTTCAGGCTGCATACCATTCCGGGGCCTAGGGATCTTCGGATCCGGCTGACAGAGGCAGAACTGTGTTGCCGACTCCCTTGGGGTGGGAGCATTGGACGACTTGATTGGACTAGATGACGACGACCGTTCCGACAAAGATGAGCGTTCACGAAGAGGAATAGCCTTGGTAGGTAGAAGATTCGCGGACTTCGGGACCTCAATAGCAGAGGCAGCGTTGGAGGCGACTTTGTTGAGAGCTACCTTGCTTCGATTCAGAGTGGTCAGATGCACCGGAGGCAGTGTGTCAGTGAATCGACGATGACCACTCAAAGCAGAAGTGTCTAGATGACGGTCCATCATGGACACTTTCGCGACGTCGTCATTCATGATCTTATGCTCGAGGAGGTTACTAGTAGGCCGTGACAGGGGAAGATGGTGAGAGCTGTCATGGTGTAGAAGAGGAGGCTTGGGCAGAACGCGATCGTAAGACATGACATTTATTTTATGGAGTAAAAGAGCAAAGGGCTTTTTGGGGGGGACAGAGAAGTGGGTGAACCAGCAGACTGAAAGGAAATGGCGGGCAATGAATAATGAAAGTCTGCGAGATGGTGGGTGAGAAATCGAGGTTATAGAGAGAGCCGTGGCCCTTGAATGGGCGGACGCTGCACAAGTGGATGAAAGAAAGAAAGCCCCAATATAAGGTTATAGTTATAGTCAACGAGACGAATGAGTTTCTCCTCGTGCTGCACCGGGTATTTCCAAACTGGCTGTTGTTAATACTTTCTTTTTCTTTTCTTTTCTTTTCTTTCTTTTTCCAATCGAGCGGCCGTCTCTGTTGGTGTCTTTTGGCGTGGAATATTTTATTTTCTTTTTCAGTTCAGGGTCGAATGATAATAATTAGGAAGAAAAGATGATAATAATAATAAGAATAATAAGAATGCTGATAATAATATCCAGCTGAATTATTATTTGGAGGCGTCAGGGGTGTCCTCACTGCTGGTAATTTTCTTTTCTTTTTCTGCCTTCCTTTTGCTGCCTCCTCGTTCTTTGACAATGAAATGATATTTCCATTCAGGCCGAGCCAACCAAGCCGAGGGGACGCCAGTGAGATAAAGCCAGGATTTGGCTTTTCAAGTGCTTTGTTATGGGGAGCTATCTTTGGGGCCCTTCGGTCTGGCGCCCCTCCCTTTGACTACGACTAAAAAATCCCGGGCTTTTTAGTTTCTTTGTCCCTGTCAGGATGACCCGAGTCCTTCGTTCGGTTGGGAGGGGACATTATCCCCACCAGAGACAGCTGTTCGGAGAGTTGTGATGGAACCTCAAAGTAAGGAAACCTCCCGGGTTGGGAAGGACGTATCATCATGGTACCTTTCATCGGGTGGTGTGGTGTTGTACTGGGGGCGGAGGAAGAGAGGTACCTTGACTTGACTCTACTTAACTTGTCCCTGGATGAACCCCCAACCAAAGGTACCCGAGAACTGGAAGAGCAAGAGAGAGCCAGAGGGCGAGAGAGACAAAGTGGGCACTTGGGAGGTAGTAGCAGAAAAGCAACAACCTGAATGTGAACCTCATCCTCTTCTTCTTCTTCTTCTTCTTCTTCTTTTTTCTTGCCAGGTGAGTCAGCAGTAGGGGCAAGAAATGGGCCCTTCCAGAGCTCATTCTGGTTGATTGATTGCCTTTTTGTTTTGGGGCATTATTTAATATGTTTTGGGCAGTTCGATAATAATACCTACAATTTTAGTAAGTCATAGCTACCCGGAAAGCTACTAGTTAAACCTGGGGACCTAAGTACCTAGTTGTTTTACCTTTTTCCAACTTTCTGCCCTTTTCCCCTTCTCAATACCCTCCCTAGTCAAGAAAGACTACCACACTAATCGACTAGTTGCTTAGAGATTGCTATACAGGTTTATTGTTTCAATCCTGGAGCCATTTTAGCTTTCCTTTGTCTGTTCGGCGTCCGCATGCGGTGTGCTGCAGTGATCTGGGACCAATTAGCGATCCACAGAGCCCGACCGGGCCTGGCAATTGGCCCACCGCCAATGTGACACATGCGCAAATGGATTTGATTGTCTTCCAATCCGTCTAATTTCTCGCCAGCATCATCCTGCTTGCTTTGCTTTACCACGGTCTGGCACGCACACCACTAGCCTTCTACAGTAGTAGTACCCTACTCGGCTGCCTAGGTGGTACTTTGAAGGTACTTGTTGTTTGCTGCTGGCTGCTTGCTAAGTATCGTTTGGTTACTACTTACTACCTACCTACCTACCTATTTGAACTAACTGAACGTGCTTGATTTGCTTGCTTGGCTCAAGGTAGTAGTTCCTGGAAGTTTGATACCCACTATTCTACACTGGGCACTGAACTCCGTCGTTCCCCAATCCCTCCCTACGTGCTCGGACCATAAATTAAAAAGGAAAACAGCGATCGTGGCCATGGCTACTATGGTGTAATACATACATTCCAGGTGGCGGTATCAGAATTCCGCCATCTCCACCTCCACCTCTCTCCTCCATCTAAAGCAAAGGTACTTTTTATCCAGGACAGCTCCTGGCTAATGACAGAACTTCCCGAGGCTTCCATGACAGCAGGCCGATCCTCTTCGGAGACAAAGAAACTAACAGCCAGCACCGAATGAAAGGAAAGAGGAGTCAAAAAAAGAGAGAAAGAGAAGAAGCAAATAATAATAAAAAAGAACCGAAAGCAAAACAGGGAAAAGAACGGACAGCCCGATTTGGCAAACTGACACTGGATGGATACTACTTACTACTCCGTGCTCTTACTTACCACCGACACCACCAAATCTCCATCCACCAGCACCATCCGCACCATCCGTTACCCCTGCTGCTTTCCCCAACCACACTTCCAAGGGGCCCTTTCCACAGGGTCTGGTCAGGTTCCATTATTCCTTACCTCCCCAAAGTCTGATCCGTAGTTCCCCCGATCCATCAGAAAGGTTCACGGGTCTCCATTGACACGTTGATGTTGCAGGTGTCCCCATTCCCAGGCTGGAGACCGGATCGATCTACTCTGTGGCGATCGCATTCCGATCCCTGCTCCACCTTCCACCGCCATCACGTTACAATCGTCCGTCTCCGGATGGGGCAGCCTGACTTCCGTGCTCATTCTCAATGAGACATACCACTCTGGCCAGTTCCCTGTTCGGTCCTGGTTTGGTAGCGACCTGAAACCTCTCGTGATTCGAAACAGTTGTGCTCCCCCAGTACAAACTCTTTCCTCTCACTCATCCAGTCTCGGAGCGGGCAGAAAGACATGGTCTCAGACCTATTGACACATCGCCTAGAGACCAGTCGAATAATCGGATAGCAGGCTCATTGGAGATAAGAGAAGCAGGCCGCCATTTGACAGTGCCGTTCGTCAGCGTTTGATGGTCCCGGGAAGCGGCTGATGTCTAATCATCTACAGAACAAGTTTCCCCCCAGCCTGTCCTTGGCGAATTACGTCTCAAGAGGTAATGAAAAATAATAGTAAGACCTCATCGGTTGCGCTTTCAGAATTTTTTTCTTTTCTCTGCTCTCTTATTTTGATGTTTAAGGGAAAATCATCGGAGCCACATCTCTTCGATTCCATGGAACACTTCCGCGCCCAGAAGTCTATGCGCTGAGGGGCCAAGGTGCATGTCGTTCCTGAGAATAATACGGTCAGCACTCGATCAAGTCAATGGGCGCCAATCATAATGCCTTGTCCTTACCAGAACAGAAATTTCTCTGGACGGTCGCACTGTTGCGCGCCTGACGTCACCATCCATTGCTGGCTGCTTTGGACGCATGCGTCTTCAACATTCTCCCAACCGGGATCCTCGTTCTTCCCCAATCCACTCTCTTCCTCGATCCCTGCGGCAAAGAGTTGCCAGTCGCGAATCTGGTCGGCCAGAAAAGAGTTGGTGTCGAACAAATAAATCGTGCCGTTCGACCAATCTTCGGCGTTATTGCGGAGTTCTCCGTTCCAATAGTCTGCGATCCTCACGGCATCTTTGTGCTTGGTAATCTGCGGCTGCCCCTGCGCTCTATAGGCCGGCAGGAAGGTTACATCTGGTGCTAATGTCAGGATGATCTTGAGGTCATTGCTGCCCCATGTCTCGGCCAGCAAATCCAGCTCCTCCATAATGACTTTGATATTGCGATCGACTGCATGGGATGCGTCCTCGTACGTCTTTGCCATTACGTTCCACAAGTCCCATACACCAAAGGATACAACCACGATGGTGCGATTCTGACGCATGCCAACCGCAGTCGCATCCATCTCTCTCGTGGCTTCCGTCTCCGCCGCAATCCAATTGGCGACCTGAGCTTTCAGATCCGCCAATGGAGACTTGTAGAGGTTGAGTAAGGAACCCGACAGCTCCGTGTTATCCACCACAGAGCCAATGTAGTTTCCTCTGAGAGACTTGGCTGTCTCTGCTAAGTTCTCATGGTGACATGAGAACTGGGCCGAGAGATTAGCTTGCCACTTTGATCCAGCCAAGTAGCTTTCACACTCACCGAGTTACAAAGCCAGTCCGTCCATACAGATCCCTGAAGCTCGGCTGCATTGTTGTCGCTCCACGAGTCACCAAAGACGACTAGGCGACGGTCGAAAGATGCCGTGGCGCGGGAATCCGACGAAGGCTCTTTTGTCAAGACTACCCGACGATAGTAATGCTGAGAGGCGAGAAAGGAGGCTGACAGGAGAATGCTGCACACAGCCAAGGCGCAGACCGCGTGAAATTTGCTAAAGAGGCGCATTGGGTCCGGGCATAAAGGACGGATACGAAGGGCGGAGGCGAGACAGCGAAAGCCGCTGGGCTTCGCAGGCGAAGCCGATAAAGCTGGGGGGATCGGCGGCACTCTTTGTTGCGCGGTTGCACACAACGATGCTGAGTGTATACGTTTGACCAAAGGAAAACGAGAAGAAACCGAACAACGGGAAAGGGGGGCAAGAATGAGATAAGACGGAGACGCCGTACGTAGTGATCTGCGGCGAGATCAAGCAAGAACTTCTTCCCCTAACAGAAGCACAAAAGACAGGATGACCTCCGGCAGTACCGTGCAAGAGGAGAAACTAATAGCGTGCGATGGGGATGGTTGGCGCCAGAGTGGGGACTTGACTGGAGAACTCTGTCAGTCGGATGAAAACGAGAACCTGAGGGGAACGGATGCAGTAACAAGAAAAAGGAGACAACACCGAACAGTGCGAGAGTTGAGTGAGGAAACAGAAAATGTTCCCTGACCTGTCCACTACGATAGCGCGCTTGTGGCCATCTTTGCATCTGCCGTAAGGCTGTTCTTGTCCTGGCCTCTCGGACGTTGGCAGTGGCCGCGCGGCGACGTCGGAACGGTAACCAGTCGCGTGCTCTGGGTCTTTTGCGTCAGTCCCAAGACTCCATCGAGCTTGGAAGAGGCGGTTTTGTACAAGGGCCAAGTCCCCATCAGTGGATCTCACTGGCCTGCCCTCGTGGACTTTTCTCTGTTCCAAGCAATAGAAATGTCATCGAATCAGCAACGAACGTCTGTCGGAAAAGGCGGTCATGTTCCCTGAACCCCCTTACTGGGATGTCATGAACAACACCCCTCCTCGGCCACTATCTATCTATCTAGTATCTACTACCGAAGGCGCAGTTTTGGTGGTGGGTAGTAATCAATCAATAATCAACATCAACCATTAATAGATAACGGGGGGCCGCCTTTCCAAGACAGGCTGCCACTTTAGACTCCGACCTTCCGAACGGCCCAACTCGATCCGGATTGGTCTCCCGTCTTGGACTGTCGGGAACGGAAGAACACAATGTGCAACTAAATCCGAGTCAGCGAAAGCGCCCTTCATTACTATACCTTCCTTCCTATATATCTAGTGTGTGCTTCTCGAACTTCTGGTTGCGACTCATAAAGATACACTTCGAAGAAGCTCCTTCCAAGCTTTACTAGTCGTTATGATTCCGACCCGGACCAGTTCGGCACCTAATTGACTGACTAGATCTACTAATCCCCTATCGCCGAGACGCTCAGGGGTTGACTATAACTAACCCCTGGATGGCATCAACTACTCACTTGAGACAATAAGCTCATTATGATGAAGAGTTCTTATTCTCAAAATCGTCCTGCATAATGATACGCATGTGCACCCTCTCAGTGCCTGGCTCCAAGCGCACACATCAGCCTACATGTGTTGCATTATAGGCTGCAGGACAGAGTCCGGAGTACGCAACAAGTGAAGGTCAGCTCGGAGAAAGGCCTATATGACGAGAAATGTGGCACCTAAGACGCAACACGGTGGCTCCCTGAATTTGCCTTGTTGAAGCTTAGGAGGCACTCTACTCAAAGCTAGTTTAGGGGTTTGGTTACTGAATATAGTCAATAGACTGTTCTAGCTGCTGACTGTTGGATGCATAAGGTCGCGATCAGAGACATGTATGGTTATCAGACATAGATATGGAAGACCCCGATCTGTTGGAGATATTTGACTCCAAATTTGCCTACTGGGTACACAGGGTCGCAGGGATCACACAAAGATCAGGTGACTTAATACACGCTTCCGCACAAAGGACAGAACCTAACCTGTCTTTTGTATCAAGTAGGTGCATCATGGAATACGAGCATCGGCGCGTAACCAAAACCTTAGACGTTGTTCTTATCACAACAACCTGGTGGTATCCTCAAGCATAAACACAGGCCTAGCCTCGTAGTTCCCGAAAAGGCAAGGGGGCAAGTCAGGTGCCGGGAGTGCTGACATAAGAGCCCTACCGAGGGCACTAAGTCCAAAAGGGTTAGTGGACTTAGTCAGCCGCCCACACAGGGAAATCTCGCTACACCACCAAAAAAATCCCACGAAGAACGAATCCCCGACGACCTGAACCTCCTCGACCTGTCGACAAACCGCGCCCTCCGTCTTGACCGCGCAGACCCGTCAAGATGAAGCTCAACATCTCCTACCCGGCCAATGGGTCTCAGAAGATCATCGAGGTTGACGATGAGCGCAAGCTCCGTCCCTTCATGGAGAAGCGCATGGGAACCGAAGTCAGCAACCCTCCCCCTTTGGATATCCGCCCCCCGAAAACACCACAGTTGGAAAAGAGACGAAAAATGAGAAATACACGCAAAAATTATGGGAAAAGCAGAAGACTGATTGGGGTTTCTTTTATTGCTATAGGTTGCCGGCGACTCTCTCGGTGACGAGTTCAAGGGTTACATCCTCAAGATCACCGGTGGTAACGACAAGCAAGGTACGACTGGATTGCTTTTCCCCTGTTATTTCGGATTTGGGCTCGACTAGAAGGACTCGAATGCGAACAAGAATCTTTGGATATCATGGTTAAAAGAATGAACATTGGATGCTGACTTTGACGCTCTTCACAGGTTTCCCCATGAAGCAGGGTGGTATGTACCGACCGACGCAAATATAATCCGACAAAAACACAGCAGAAACTCATCGATTTTGTGTGCAGTTCTCCTCCCCACCCGTACCCGCCTCCTCCTTGCCGATGGCCACAGGTAAATGCGACCTGCCGATAATGGAGTTTACGAAATGGAAGACTGATGTCCGCTGCAGCTGCTACCGCCCCCGCCGCACTGGTGAGCGCAAGCGCAAGTCCGTCCGTGGTGGTAGGTTTTACCCAACAACAATACATCCGTTATTACCCTTCGAGTTGATCCGTTGACGCTTCGTTTTTACAGCCATCACCGGTCAGGACCTCGCTGTTCTTGCCCTGAGCATCGTCAAGCAGGGTGAGGGTGAGCTCCCCGGTCTCACCGACACCGTTGTCCCCAAGCGCCTCGGCCCCAAGCGTGCCACCAAGATCCGCCGCTTCTTCGGTCTCGACAAGAAGGACGACGTCCGCAAGTTCGTCATCCGTCGTACCGTCACCCGTGAGGGCAAGCCCGACTACACCAAGGCCCCCAAGATCCAGCGTCTGGTTACTCCCCAGCGTCTCCAGCGCAAGCGCCAGCGCATTGCCCTCAAGCGCCGTCGTGCTGAGGCTGCCCGCGAGGCTGCGTAAGTGCACCCTTTCCCCTTTGATGGGGCATGCACCCAAAATGTATGAACTGGACATCCGCTAACCATGCATGCGATACAGTAACGACTACGCCAAGCTCCTTGCCAGCCGTGTCCACGAGGAGAAGGCCAAGCGCGATGAGCTCCGCAAGCGGAGAGCGTCTTCGATGAGGAAGTAAATGTGTTTGTCCGCGGGGGTTAATGGTCGGGTTACGTCTCTGTTCTAGCTAAGGGAAAAAGGGTATTATAGAAAGAATCTCAAGCAAATGGGAAGGGGGATTTTTTTTTATATCCACCCATTTTCTCTTTTCCTATCTTCGAGTTCCGAAGCAGAGCGACCCAAGAACAAAAAGCTCCTTGGTTTGGGGAGGGAGAGATATTGAGAGAGAGAGGAGAGAAGGCGTCTGCAGCGGACCGAGAGACTTTGGCGTGCCGATATTGTCTGATCCAACCAACACATCAAAACCAAAAAAGGAAATGCTATATCTCTCCACAATTTTTATGGAAATGAAAGGGATTAAAAAATGTGAAAGAATTTCTTCGTTTTTTTCTTTACACACTTTTTTATTCTATATGGCCTTGCGACCATTATCCCTTCCCCTTCCCTGGCACGATTTAAAAAAAAATACCCATGGACTCCGGTTCTCCGCAGATGTTTTCTTCTCTTATGTGCGCTGCTTGTGAATGAAATGAAACTTCTTTGTATTCCAAATTTTAGTTGGTGTTTTTCTTTCCTTTTTTTTGGTTCTATCTATCCCCTGGTTGTAGTGTGTAATCATCCCTCTTTAGGACCCCTACTGTGGTAAAACCTAAAATTGTCCCAATGTAGCCCAGCCAGTGGATTGATTGATTAATTATTGTGTGGTCAGTACTCTTTTTCTGTGTACCCACAATTCTTAACCCAAGATCCCACTAGCGATCGTTAGTCAAGTGCGGAGTAAACAGACATAGACACAGACACCAACTGCACATCCAGCATAGGTCTGGCCAAACTCGAACCCACTTTATGTCTTAATTGTGTAGTATATATCATTTGGCATACATAAAGTATACGTAAGGGCGTACTATATTCACTCGCGTTACTACTACTGACACTCAATCCCTCGCTACTCAGCAGTGCAGGCAATGTATACTGTCACAGGGCTAGGCACCCAGTATATATTAGATGGTACTAATATTACTCCGTCTTATATAGAACTAGGCAGGTGAAGTCAAACCCCGCTAGCAGTAGTAGTAACATCCATCTAGTAGTATCTTTACGGAGCTAATTACTACATAGTATCAGGAAGGTGTGTTAGTAGTACTTCTGATATTAGTACCTCATGATAAGTTAAAAACATGAAGACCGCATCACCTATCTTTTCATCAGGTATATATACTCCCGAACGAACGCAGAATGACAAGATACTAAGCAACACAACATATATGTTAAATGTCATTCTCCCTATTCTTAACAATTAACTACCTACTACTAAGTCTATTTGATACAGCAAGACCAGAAGTTAGTACTACCCTTCGGTATAAAGTTTTACTTGCCTGCATAGTATTCACCCATAGTATCGTTGACCACTCGTAACTGACTTTTCAAAATCAAACAATCAAATCAGCCACCAAACCCATTGTTTCACAACTGAATAAATACACATCAATAGAGAAAACAATAAATCTTACTTCTTAGCCACGTACAAACCTACCTAGTATCAACTTCATTCAACCCCATAATTGAACTTACACTAAAACTCACTATACGAAGATTAAGAATGAGATATATATATACCTAACAAGTGTATGATGGATCCAAATGTCTAGAGGCGAAAAACGGGGAGGAAGCAGAACTTTTTGTTTTCTTTAATCCATCGGTCTTAAAGAGACCTTCAGTCGATGCATAGTGTATTCTACTTATCTATCACCTAGTCACTATATGTATGTATTGTATGTCAATCTTGTGATTGATATCATGTATGATATGATCCTATCCTAATGCTATAAGTACTAGCAGCATACTTAATCCTCCTCAATGAAAAGCACCTTATATTCTAGCTGCACAATATTCTTATACTATAGCACTAGTACTAAGTGAGTAAGCTGGAGTAACACCAACCGCAATGAACAGTTACCTTCAGCCAAGTAAAATACAACCACTGAGGGGGAAAAAAAAATAAAAATAAAAATAAAAATAAAAATAAAAATAAAAAAAATCAATATATTCTTATTGAGAACCCCCGCCTCGCCCACCCTTCTTATTTATTTATTTATTCACTCCGGGGAACATTTTCCGTCAGAATACTTATGCATCATTTGTGAGCTACTAACTACTGGTAAAGATACTTGTATTCCTAGTAAAACCTAAAAAGTATCACCATAGGTAATTATGGCATAAAGTCAAAATTGGAGTGCGAAAGGAAAAAAAGCAAGCATACTTATTAGTAGTGCAGCTGATCAGTAAGGGATGGATGGATGGATGATGGATGGATAGCATGCTGACAAGTCGGACTACTACTTACTAGTAGTAGTACTGATTAGACCCGGAAATATAAATCTCGGAACTGAATGTACGACTTGCAGTAAAGATCGATTTAGGGCTAGCCCGTGTGCATTTTACTCAACTAGTAGCTGATATCTCCGAGGTTTGATTTGACGTCTACGAATGCTTATTTCGTACTTTCTGTACTGATAAGTCCGTGTATTGTATCTAAACCTCAGTATTTCCAATCTGACTATAGTATCTATGTTAGAGTGTAGGACGGAATCCAATTCAGATGGCAATCTATTGTATCAGTAAAATTCCTATGTGATCCGCTCACAATAACGAAGAATAGTACATCATCAAAATGAAGACGACCAAGGGGAGAAAAAAACAAAAAAAAAAAAACAAAGAGAAAACCGTTGATATATGTACAGTATAAGTGCTTCAATTCAGCTGGTAATAGAAAGCAAAAAGGCGCCGCCGACTTTTTCATATCTCCCTTCCTTTCCACCTTCTCAAAGGTCCATAAGCTTCATAACCGGTAAATGCGTTAAATATAGTTTGACAGACGGAGGCGCCTATCCCGGGAATTCCGTGGCTAAAGAGTCCTAATTTCATGATCTAGGCCCTCCTAGAGGTATCCGACTACGCACGACAATAATTAAAAAAAAAGAAAAAGCAAATGTGAACCGCCTCCAGATAGCGGCATGTCCATCTTGTCCTCCATCACTGCCATGTGCCCTTACTAATCGTTTAGGCGACAGCGTGCGAGAACAGGAAGCTCACAGACTCGCCGTTGTGCGTACGTCTGCAGGCCTCTGCAAGAGTGGGGCTAATGTCGATCGTCTCGATCTTGTCGCACTGCTCCTTCTTGTCTTCGTGAGGAACAGTGTTGGTCACAACAACACGGCTCAGGCAGCTGTTGTTGATATTCTGAGTAGCCTTGCCGGAAAGGATACCGTGGACGACGATAGCGTTGACTTCCTTGGCTCCGTGCTGCATCACAGTATCGGCGGCCTTGACAAGAGTACCGCAGGTATCAGCCATGTCGTCAACGATAATAGCGATCTTGTCCTTGACGCTACCAACGAGAACCATGCGCGAGACCTCGTTAGGGCGGGGGCGCTCCTTGTGGATGAGAGCGAACTGGAGGTCGAGACGATCGGCGATGGCAGTGGCACTGTTCAAAATTGCTCATCAATATCGACTTGCAGTATATCGAGCATCCAATAAATCATATTCACTTACCGCTTAGCACCACCAGCATCAGGACTGACAATGATACAGTTGCTCACATCAAGGTGTTCGCGGATCCACTTCAGAATGCTAGGCTCGGCATACAGGTTATCGACGGGAACGTTGAAGAAGCCCTGGATCTGGCTGGCATGGAGGTCCATGGTGATGACGTGGTTGCAACCAGCAGTCTGGAGCATGTTTGCCATAAGCTTGGCGGTGATAGGAGCACGGCTCTTATCCTTCTTATCTTGGCGCGCATAAGGGAAGTTGGGAATGACGGCCGTGATACGTCTTGCGGAGGCGGTCTTGCAAGCATTGATCATGATGAGCAGCTCCATCAGTCCATCGTTGATATCATTGGGCCGCGTCGACTGCAAGATGAAAACTGCAGGGTGTACACATTAACCCAGGATCTTTTGCGGGCCTGAGTCTGAGCAGGCGGAGTGGACAACAATACCATCCTCATCTCGTACACTCTCTCCGATTGTGACACTGGTTTCCTGGTTCGAATATTGGAGGACCATGATCTTGGTCAATTCAATGCCAAGCCTGTCAATTGAAACGGCTCGTTAGTCCATGGTGTACTGCAAGGGTGCAGAAATAGTCCAGAACTATAGCGCATACCGAGCTGCCACAAGGTTTGCAAGCTCAGGGTGACTGTTACCAGTCAAGAGCTTGATCGAGTTCGAAGCCATTTTTGGAGATTGGAGAGAAACCGGAGGAGGGGTTCAGGTGAGAGCGGCGCGTGGAACCGGACAGGTGTAGAGGGGAGATTGATTTGGTGATTGAGAAAGAAATGAAGAAGAAGTTAGAGAGCAGAAAGTAGCATGCCCGAGAGATAGGAAACGCCCATCGACCGGAGAGAGAGCAGCGGATTGAAGAAGTTGAGATTCGAGCCGATGCCCCGCCGGCAGGTGACTTTTTCGCCCAGCAGAAAAAAGTTGCATCCCGTGACTCCCCGGATCCACCGCCCTTCACCGCCTCCAGACTACGGAGAAGCACCCGGCTGACTAACCGCGCATCGATGGCTGGATAAGGAGTGTTGAGATTGGGTGAAAGAACGAGAACATTGACTGGAATTTTCTAAGTAATTGACACATAGCTGAAGAAAGTACATGCTGCTGCAATTTGCAAAGTAAAATATAAGAAAAAAAATGGGAAATCTTCGAACCGATCCCCAGCATTCCAGTTGACCTGCACTTCAACTGGTCTGCCGGTTGCGGTCCATTTCCTACCACAACCCCCATGCCTTTGGTAAGGTACAAACTAGCTGAAAATGAAGATGTGTCAAACGCCATAATATGCTTCAGCATTGAGTCAAGGACACTGCGAGTGAGAGTGGGTTAAACCCCCAAGTCATCATTTACGCAATAAGGGATATTAGCGCCACCATTTTATGCAAACCCGAAATATTCACTGCCAGCCGTCATCGCAGTGTAAAGACGTTGCCGTAATGTTTCGTAGCTCTCATATTCTGGAAGATCCAGCTCTGTGCCACATAGTTAGCAAGCTGTGCCATATAGATATTCCCGGACATTGCTGGTGTACTTACGGTTGAAACAAGTATGAGAGCTTGGGAGACGATCCTTGTTGCCGTAATCACGGTGGATGTTGAAACGGCTGACTCCGTTCATGCCCTCAAGTTCCTTGAATCCATTCAGAGGCACCTTGCTAGTACCCGTAACGAACTGCAGAAGCTTGGCGCGTTCTTCCTTATCGAAAGAGCGGACCGCGCGCCAGAACCACTGAATCTGGGGCGAGGAGGCCGAGTAGTTATGATACTCGGTATTGACCTTCCAATCATCCACTTCGATTTCGGGGAGACCGGAGATTAGCAACTCGAGCTCCTGCTCGTTGAAGATGGAGATCAGATCGGAGGGGATGATCTCATGGAATCCTAGACAGAACGAATTAGCCACATACTCAATAGTCAAGGGGAAATGAGACCAAAACATACCCTTCAGGAAATTGTCCAGCTGCTCCTTGACGGAGCCGACCAAACGGTAATCGACGACCCGTTGGATGTATTCCTCCTTATTTTCTTCAGTGACAGGAATATTACGTCCGTTCTCAATGAGATCGATCACTTGTTTCTCTCCAAAGTCATCCGTCTCGACAGCGAAGGTCTCAGTAATGATGTCAGTAATGTCGTTTTCGAGCATCCAGAGAAGGGACTTGTAGTAGTCAAGGTCAAGCGTCTCCATATCCTTGATGGATACTGACCGACCGAGGATGCACTTGTAGACCGCACGGCTGAAATGGCAGTCAAGGACGCGTCCCTCGTACAGGGCTTTGCCGATGATACGTCCAATGAACTTGAAGAACATCAGATGTTCGGAGTTGACACCACTCAGACGGTTCGGGTGGAATGTAGTCCTGTCCGAAGCAACCGGGATGAACAGAGCGTAGTTGGGGTTGAACATGCCACGCGCGAGAACTTGGAACCATTCTCTAGTCACACCACCGGCATCGACACCCTCTTCACCATGGAAGCGTACGTTCAGCTTGCCATATTTCAGTTCGTCCGCTGTCTTGAAGTACAAGGACTTAAAGGAATCCAGGAAGACTTGGTCACGTCTAACAGACAGCTGAAGAGGTGGATGGGGGTGACGAGGCTCAGCGCCACGGGAATGAATGCGACGAGTGAAGTAGTTGCGCTTGTTGTCAAACTCTAGAACCTTGGGGTTCTTGACCAGCAGCGAGAAAGTGCCACTCATCAACCGGGGATTTTGTCGCACAAGCTCATTAAGAATCTTGCGATGTTCCTCTGTGAACTTAAAGAAGAGGCTTTCCATGCTGAGACCAGCGTCAACGGAAGTGGTCGACACAGACAACTCCCTACTGTTCCGGGCAAGAGAGGTATCCTTGAGCGTGGTATTCTTGCAAACCACCATTAATGCTTCGATCAAAGGCAGGAGAATAGTTGCGACGTTGAGCATGTTCTCCTTCTGTCGAATTACGGTCAAGCATTCGCTAAGTCTGGTCCACAGAGGCCCGAAAGTAGAGCATTCGTACAACGTTTGTAGAACATCTTCCTTAGCGGCATTGTCAGGCTCGGCTCCCTTCACCTTGTCCATCCGAGAAGGATCAAACAGGTAATCGAGAGCCGTGAGAACGCGCAATAATTTAGCCTGATCAGAACTGGCTGGCGAGAACTTAGCCAAAGCTAGACCCTGCATATCGGTACCGGTACGAGCCTGGTGAATGTGCGACAGCAATTCATCAAGATCAGTGAGAATAACAGTGCTCAGAGTTTGAGCCTGGCTGACCAGCTCGTTACCGATCACGTCCCTAGCCCCGGGCACAGCGGAAAGGTTGTTGATGGTGGAAAGTGTGTCCCGGAATGTCTTTCCGTTGCATTCACGAGCGGCGAGGATGTGGACGACCAGCTGCAAGTTGTGATCAGGGACAACTGGTGGTTCGATAGTTCTTCTCTTGTGCTTCTCTTCTTCAGCTGTGGTCTTTGCTTTCTCTTCCTTGGCGGCTTCCGATGGTTCCGTCTGCCCTGGCTGAGCAGTTTCAGTTTGCGGTTGCGTGGTCTCGACGGTGGGAAGCGGTGCATCTGTCATTGTCGTGTCCGTGGCAGATCCCGTCTGATCTGCCGGAACAGGTTGCTGCTGTTCCTGTTCTTCAGTCGGTCTCTCTTCCCGCGCCTGCTCGGGCTGCTTGCCCTTAGCCTTCTCCTCTTCCTCCTGCTTTTCCTTCTCCCGACGGAGCAAAAGTGTAAGAGGCTGTGTGATACTGCTTAGTAGACTTGATAACTGCTCCATGCAATTTGGGTTCTCCATGATCAACTTCCGGTCCAGTAAGGTTAACAATGCATTGAGAGCGAATTTGTTAGCCCTATTCTCCTTGCCCTTGCCCTTGCGGAGAGCCTTCAGCTTCAGGGCCGGGGAAGAGTCATGCTCGGTCAAGAAGAACCAAGCAATGTGAGGGTTGTACTGCGATAGGAAAGAAAGAGTTCCCAGGCACTGCTGTACAACCATAATCGGAGTCACTTCATTGCTCACATTCGAAGACCCCTGGAATGACAAGTTCCGTTTCACGGATTGAGGGGTTTTCTGAACCGAGGAGGGCTTAGCACGGAGTGAGAGCTGAGCAAAACTGCGTTCGATCGCCGAGACATCCGCACTACCGTCCTGAAGGACAGATAAGAGAAGGCTAATGACCTCCATCCTGTTCTGGCGGTTCTCGCACACGTTATGGAGAATGTCGTTCAACTGGTGGCGTGCGTTGCCTTGGAGAGGCATGAACATCAGACGCAGTAGCGTAGCGACGCCGGCCTTGTCCAGCATCTGGACAATCTGACGTCGTTGTTGCTTTTTAGGCTCTTGATCGTCGGCTGGCTCACGTCGGTGACGGTGGTCGACCCGAGTGATATCGCCGAATTGTGCCAATCGTCTGCCTGGCAACGCACGAGCTTCGGAAAGGAATTCTGGACCCAATGTTGCCAGGATTTCTTCGGGCTGATCAGCCAGAACAGCTTGACGTAAGGATGGGTCTAGCGTAGCCAGAAAACTAGCAGGGTCCATCTCTTCTGCATGAACAGGAGCCGGAGCCGGAGCTGCTGCACCTGCAGCAGCAGCAGCTTGTCGGCGAGCACTGTCACGCTCCCGGCGACGACGATCGGCCGCTTCTTGCTGCAGCAACTCCTCCCGGATCTCTGGAGGCAAGGCTTCCAAGAACTCTGGATTGATTTCACTGGGCTCTTCGCCAGCAGCAGCAGCCTGAGAACGTTGTTCTGCGAGCTGCTGCATGATGACTTCCTCTCTCAATTCTTCAGGCAAGGCTTCCAGGTACTCCGGATCGATTTCCATGCCAGTGATGTCAAGCTGACGGCCTCTGATAGTTGTGTGCACGCGGGGAGCAGGTTCTGACGGGCCTGCATCAGTCTCGGCTGCCGGTGCTGCAGCCTCGTTGCCGGTGTCTGTCCGTTGTACATCGTCCATGGGCTCCGTCTCAATACCGGACGCTTGTCGCTCTGCTTCCTGACGTTCCAGTTCTTGCTGCCGTCTGGCATTCTCCTCCTCTTCCTTGCGCTTTCTCTCTTTCTCCTCCTCTTCCCTGGCGATGCGTTCCTGACGTTCACGTTCTGCGCGTTCTTCTTCACGCCGCTTTCGCTCTTCCTCCATCTGCTTCTCCCGTCTCTTTTCTTCCTCAATTGCAGGGGGCACCAAGATCTTCAACAGGGAGTTGACCACACGCTGGGTCTTCTCAACGTATGCGCTGCTGAACAGAATGCGGGCCTCCTCTTGCCAACGGCTTCTGGTTGTAGCTAAGGCGAAGCTCACGGCTTGGGAAGGATCATCGCGAGTACGGGAAGGAGGAGCTTGGGGTCTGCCAAGGCCGAATATGTCTTGTATCCGGTTAGGCATTGCACGTCTATCAACATGGACGTGGATACCATCGGGACGGGTGATGACCCCAAATCCTGGGCCCCCTTGTCCGCCAATAGCCTGCAAAACTGCGTTCATGAAGCTAACAGGACTATCCATAGGAAGCAGACGTCCCGTCGATACGGGCTCCATGCCATGAACCCAGTCGGTGAAAGCTTCATTGCCAGGTACGCGGGGCTGACCACCTGTCTCGGAGCCACGGTCTGTCCGAACAAGAAGTGGGTTGGTCCCGTCATCGTTTCCACGGGCCGGAATTTGAGTTCTATGGAGTCGATAAGGCTGAATGGGAACGATACCGTGCCGACTGGGCATGATCCCACTAACCGCAGCCCACGCCGGCCGAGGACCATGGAATCGGGAGTGATGATGGCCTCGTGGCGGTTGCTCATCGCCTTCCCATCCCCAAGGATCCATAAGATCTTCCTCATCATCGAAACCTTGGTAGGACCCTTGGTCGTCGTCGGCATCCTCGAGTTCTTCCTCGAGTTCCTCGAGTTCCTCGTCTTCTGGGAGCATTGTTAGTGTCGGGTACACGGATGTTAATAAGGAGCACTTACCCTCTTCATCAGCCAGGTCATCATCGACGATGTCTTCATGCATATCCCCGAGACTGTCAGCCTGAAGATCTTCAACGCCGCCGGCAGCCTCATTGAGGACGCGGAACAAATCATCAAACCGCTGCCCATCGTCGCGCTGCTCTGCCTGTCGAAGACTATCGGCCAACTCATCCTCGAATTGATTCATGATCTCAGCTTCTTCGTCGTCTTCAGACATCTCTTCACTTTCCCATTCGTCATCATCACCTTCCTCCAGGCTTTCGTTATCATGATCTCCTGTGATTTCGCCGGCAAGGATTTCGTCGTCGTCCATGTCGGAATCGTCCTCGTCATCCTCGTCATCTTCGTCGTCTTCATCATCTTCATCGTCATCGATGACCACTTCGATGTCCATGCCGTTGTCGCCAGGAAGTCCCTCAATCGGCCCAACGCCTTCGATTTCATCTTCTTCATCACTGACTACCTCGCCATCGTCTTCTGGCAAGTCTTCATCATAATCCATCTCCTCACCATACTCATCGTCGTACATTTCGTCATCCTCCTCTTCCGATTCTTCGGAGCTGGTCTCCTCCTCGTGCCGAGGCTCGAGCATGCCCAGCGTGGAGTGGCGGAAGAGATCGGGGGTCTCCTCCCGGTCATCTTCCATATCCGAAACTGACGTAGCTGAGGAGATCTCATCATCTTCAGTTTCAGCGAGAGTGGAGATATCCGATGACTCACTCAACACCACCGCGGTTTGGGTGAGCTTGTTAAGAGGACGCAAAATGTACTTGATGACCCGTTTGGACGCTGGGAAGTTGAGGTCAATTTCAGCGACTGAAGCTGTCAGCGCAGAGATGAAGTGTTTTTCAAACATAGTCTTCGCCAATTGCCTGGTCGAAGACGCGAAAGCTGTCTCTCCAGAAACGAAGGCATATCCACTGAGCATTTTATCGAAAAGATCGGCAAGTGACATCAACCGAGAATACTTGGCGTCAAGGGGTTCATTCGAAGCATTTGCTTCCTTGTATGACCTCAGCGCATGTTCCAAGACAAATCGCCGCACAAAGGCAAGCTCGGGCTCGTCGTCTTCATTGAGTTCCTGTTCGTTACGTCGCCTTCCAGGCCCGCCGAATTCGCCCGTCTTTGTACATAGAGCAACAAGAACACGCATTGTCCAAGCAGAAGTGTTGCTTCGCTTCTTGAACGAGACCGATTCGTCATGTTCCATAGTGCCAACCGGCACTAACGCATTCAGGAGATAATTCAGAATCCCCGAGCGAGGCTTTGACGGGGTAGCCGCATGAGGATCTGCCTTGCGAGAGAAATTGATGAATTCAACCTTTGTGCGATTATAGGACGACAGGAGCTCGGTCAAGCACTGCAAGAGGAAACACCGGTAAATGTAGATTGGGTGGTCGTCCGCCTTGAATGCCGGCTTGTCTGACTTCTTGGAGTTGCGTGTGGCCTGCGCGTCGGTGCTAGAAACAGACGGAGAAGGTTCATCAATCGACATTTCCACATCGGTTTGAGTTTCCGATTGATCGGGGGCCGATGGGTCTGTGCTCTCGGTGGGAGCCTCCTTATCATCGACATCCTTGTAAGACAGAAGCTCAGAAAGTAGATAGTGGATAACGCCATCAGGGTTCTCCACCACAGGCGGCTTGAGATCAGTAGATTTAGCCTTGTCCTTATCCTCAGATGATGCTCCACCTGTCTGGCCCTCGCTCTTCTCCGGGCTGTCAGGTGCTTCTTTGACCGTTGTGGGATCTGAAGAGCTGTTCTTTTTGTCGGCCTTCAGCGTGAGAATCTGGGGTCGTTGGCGGTTGTCATAACGCTGCAACTTCAACTTTTCATTTGACACTTCAACAAAAATTTCAGGGGATCTGAGGACAAGATGATACATTTGTCGCACGTAGCCGGTCGTATCGATCTGGCGGGACGATTTGGATTCGAAGTTGGCGACAATCTCACTTCTCATGATCTGCCGGATGGTGTCCTCATCTTCAATGATGTGTCTTAAGATTAACATGAAAGCTCCCTGAAGCTTCTCATTTGTGGAGCTAGACAATTGTTTGACCATGACGAATAGACGTTGCAGGCTTCGTTTCTCTCCCAAGCGCACAGCAATGCTGCGACTGCGTGTGAGTATGACAAGAATTCGACAGATCGAAAGGGCCAATGTTTCATCCTTGCCTATTCTAGGCAGTATTTCGACTAATGCCTCATAAAGCTGCATTTTCTGATCCAGTGATACAAGAGGCTCCTCCAAGTGAGCTGGTTGCTCGTCGTCTGCACTTGGGTTCTCATGATCAGGGATAGTCCAACGAATCTGAGGTGGCTGGCAGTCATCAGAAAGCAACTTCTCCAGCACCAGGAGGACGTGGCCGATCCAAGGAAACGATTCATCGGACGACTTTTCGGGTAATACTTGAATGAATCCAAGGAACGTCGTGAAGCATTCTTTAAGCTCACCAAGGGTTGCGGTATACATTTCCCGGTCCTGGACGACTAGAGCGAGAAGGTGAGCATAGGCGGCCACCTTTCTGCCAGCAGCCTGGAAATTCTCCATCTGTAAAGAGACCAAAGATTGCACAAGAATCTCGCCTACTTCTCTTCTAAAGCTTTCCGCGTCGCGGTGTCTTCTTGTTGCGGAGGCAATTAGATCCGCCAACTCGAAAGAGACGTCGTGGTGCTCATTCAAGATGTCCAAGCAACGCTCAATCAAATTCGAGCGAACCTGCTCACGTTCCTTATCTAAATCCTCGATCGTAGTCACCTCACGCCGTCTCGTAGGCTGTTCGGAGCGTTGTTCTGGTGACTGATTTGCCGGAAGGGTTGAAGGCTCCGACGAACTACCACCGGGAGCGTTAGAGATACGGGGCGTGATTATTGGAGATTCCTCATGTTCATCGCTCCCTGTGGCATGGTCGTCGTTCAAGATATGGGTCAGGGCTCTCGCCAGGAATTCAGAGCCATGTCTAACTTCGCTGTCTTCAGATCTGCCCTGGCCTTGGTCTTGACGGGACGCATCGTCGGCCGGTCGGCCTGAAGCTTGTGCCAACAGCATGGCAAGTGCAGACCGCTCGAGGAACCCATTGTCAAACGACGGGGCATCGCTTGCCGGCTCGTCAGATCCTTCAGCCCCTGACGTTGAGCGAATCGACTCGATGTCACCAGGGGATGGCTCTGCCCTTGGAGGGGCTCTTAGCCGACTTTGTGCCCTGCAGTACTCCTCGGCGGCGGCATATACGTTGTTGCAGCGATAAAGCGCTTCCTTGGCAAGCTGTCCATCGAATCCCTTCTCTTGTAAAGACACCATGCGGTCCTTGTTCACGACGAACATTCTTCTCGCGACGTCTGTCACCATAGGAGGCACATCGGAGCTGCGAGCAGCTCCTGTCTCATATTCACCATCGAGTGACGAACGCAGAATGTCAATCAGACATTTGACAACAGAACTGGAGGACTGCGCGGCGAAGTCGGAATTCCACATGTCCCGAGCCATCGGTAGAATCTCCATCCGAAGGTCCACCAAGAACTGGCCCGGTTGAAAGTAGTCGGGGCGATCCCGGTCACGGTCGCTGGTCATGGCCTGTGTTTGGCTGGAATCGACGATGTTCTTCCCCGAGGCAAGCTCGGAGAAGAAGCTGAGGATAATTTTGATGCCGCCGTAAGCGGAGGTGAGTCGTGCTGAGACATCTTGTTCAGATTCGGCGACGGATTCCGGCGGGGTCAGGGCCTTGACCTCCTGTACAAAGAGGTCGCAGATGTCTTTCGTTACTTTCAGGCCTCCGTGTCTCTTGAAGGAGAACAAAACCAGGGTAAGGTAGTGTGAATGAGGACGGTCTGCGGTAGCTACAATATGGTCAGCATCCAGGGAAGAAATGAATAAGGGAAAGGAAACCAGCCTACCTTCGAACAGAAGATGGGAGAACGAAGACAGTATAACAATCAGGTAAGCGAACCGGAGCTTGGAGTTGTCACTAGCGTTTGGAGGCTGGAATTGCAATTGCTCTAGCACGGCTCCGGCAACAGCATCCGCCACCAGAGTTGCATTCTGCTTCTGATAAAGATCCGTCCTCCTTTTTCCAATCAGACCAAGTCCCAAGTTATGGAAGAAACCAGTGATTGAAGAAGGCAACGAGCTGAGGAGATACCGGAGGGCCTGAACATTCTTGAACGCTACACCGTCTTCGGCAACCTTGGCTGTGGTAGGCTCTTTGGACTCTTGGGCAACTCCAGGTTGGGCACTATCGCTAGCAGCTGGACTTTCCCTACTAGGCTCTGTACCAGGTACGATGGTGTTTCCTTCGGAGTTCAGTTGTCCCGCGACAGGGTTGGATCTTTCGGGAGCTGAGCCAGTTTGTTGCACTTTGGTTGCCTGATCCCAGGTGTCGGGTATGTTCTTCTCAAGCAGTATCTCCTCCCAGACACACGCTGCATGCAAACCTCCCAACTTATTCACAAGGGAGCAATATCGGTCAACTAGGTTAACTTGAGCGAAAGCGGAGGTTTGCTGGCTCGGACGTGTCTGGTACAAAGGCATCGAATAGATCTCACGGAGGAAATCGGTTAGGATAAGGGCAGCCCCCATATGCTTTGCAAAGAATGTTCCATTTGCCTTGGATATACTGAGCGTTTCCTTGCCCTTTTCTTCGGATGTACTGTTGGATGTCGCCATGATCAACGGTGTGAAAAATCCCGAATGATTGGGCTCCTGCCAGAAACTCGAGAGCATATCGACAGCTCGCTCCGTTCGCTGGACGAGGGATGGCACAACCAAGTGAGGCTTCGTTTCTGCAAGCATATGCACCAGGACGGCAAGTTCCTGGTTGGCATCCGTGTTATGGAAATCATATGGGAGGCTTTGCAAAGTCGCGAGATCCAAGACAAACTCTACACCCCCGGATTCAATGAAATACGAGCAGTTGGGCTGGTTCTCGAAGAATGCACCCAGGAATCGGACGACAGGGTACAAATAGTCTGTGGCAGTGAGACCAGCCGCGTCCGTTTCCTTCGGCTCAATGTTGTCATTTGACGATGGAAGGATCTGGCTTAGATCACCGAGCTGTAGCTTTCCGCCGTTAGGGAGCTGATCGGACGTCAATTGAGGCACACCGAAGGTGGAGGCATCCTCGGCCTGATCGCCATTATCGATCCCGATCGCCTTCAGCAAGTGGGCAGTAGAGCCCGAGATGATTGGCTTTCCATCCGGGTTCTCTGTCCACAACTTCGCACCCATTCCGACTGACCAGGCCTTCGCTCTGCACAAGAGTCCAACACGCGCAACCATCACGATAACTGCAGTCATGATGTGAGCCTTCAGAGCCGGATGATGCCGCACCAACTCATCAAAAGTGGTACCTAAAGAACGAACGAGGTTGGGATCGTCCTTTAGACACCTGACATGCTCAGGGTTCTCAAAAATCTCAAAAAAGCTCTCCAGAGCATCGGAGGACTTGAACAGATCGAGACCAGAGGAATTCAAGCAAATGGCTCCAAAAGCGGAGGGAATGCACGAGAGAGCTTCGGCGGCGGGCATGATCCCAGGGGCTAAACGCGTCTCTGCCGACCTTACAATAGTATATTCCCGAGGGCCCCGACCATCTTCTGCGGTTGTCTCGGTAGCACTGGTCTCAGGAAGCCTCGAGGTCTCACCCTCAACATCAGCACTTTCAGGTTCGACAACTATCTTCTCCTGGGCCTTCAATTCGGAAGAAGTAACGGCCTCCAAGAAGCTCTTGCTTAGCCCAGCTTCGGCAATCACTGCGTAGCTCGTAGGCTCGTTGTGAATGAAGCTGCTCAGGATGTTGACCGCGTTGCTCCAGACGTGAGAACCAAACACCCGAGCGTTTTCCAACACAAGGCGTAGGGAGGTCAGCAACTGAGGAGAATCTATCAAATTCCGAAGGACACGGTCAAATCCGCCGCCATTGTGCTGCATGATATGGTTGACAAATCTAAACATCCAGCGCAGAGCTTGTTGTTGGAAATAAGGAATTTGATAGTCAATCGATGGAGTTTTGTGCTGTGAAGGTATTCCAGCTCCCCTGTTTACGTTTTCAAAGGATGATTTGGTTTCGTGATCGATCAAGTCCGAAATTGCGTCAAATCCCTTAGCGCTAGTGAGTGTGCCCAGTGCATCACGGACAGCATGGACGAAAGTGTCCAGGAATTCCATGATGCGGGAGTAAACTCGACGGGCCTTTTCTGTCCGGAGGTTGAGAACATCAACAAACATGGGGATCAGGCCAGCAGCAACGAGAGTTTCTGGGGTCCTGGTACTAGAGCCCGGAAGCGTTCGTAACAAAGCGAGCAACGCATCCCGCCACTCATCCTGGCTACCATCTTCACCATCAGTGTCTTCCGAACCCAGCTCATTGACGGTTTTGCGAGTCAAGAACATCAGCACACCATGATTTACATTGACACTCAATGCGCCACAGACGTCAATCGCGCGTGCCTTGTGCTTCGCAAGAGCATCAAGAGCCTGGAGGGCCAATGTCTGCAATGTCCGGGAGACTGGGAGGTCGCCACTGGCACCTAGGTGGACCAATTCGCCGAGCTGATAGGCGAGCTGCAGACGTTTTGGCTGCTCCATGTCATACTGAAGGACTTTCTGCTGGAACAGCGGCTCGGGATAAACGTAAGCTAGGTTAGTAAGGGCGAGGATTCTGATCGCCAGAATTTGCTCCCGCGTGGAGTCTGACGTTGCCAATCCCTGGGCTGTACGTATCCTATGAAGCAGTTCGTATTTTGAATCATCTGGTACTTCGTCTACATGCGCGGCAACAAGCTCTTCAGCGCTTGTCGAGGAAATCTTCGAATATGGTAATTCGAGTGTCTTACCACCCCGCAGCGTCTCGTCCTGCTTTCCCGGCGTCGAGGTTACAGATGCAGGCGAATCCTCGGCAGTGGACATACGGCTCAGACGTGGTGTGGGATGGGTGTGACTTCTGCGTAGAGGCGTGGGGGTGGTAGGGGCCTGTACCGATGGTCCACCAGTGCCGGTCTCCGGTGCAGTCTTGACCGGTTCTGATGAGCCAGACGGATAATAAAGCAGGCGCACGTTACCCCATTCATCCCAGCTTTCATTCTCCCGTACAAGGACAGACATATCATTGGCATTATGCCGGGCCTGAGATGCCTTTTCCTTGGACTTGATCGAAGCTACCGGGGACACTGCCGTTCTTCCTGGGACAGAAGGGCGCGGAAACGGCGCAGCAACTTTCTGCAATTTCTCCAAGTCGATGTTGTAGTGGGCTGCCAGCAAGCTGTGCTGGATATGGGAGCCACCGCGTTGGCGTGAATGATACCGCTGTGCCAGACACAAAGATAGACGGAGGGTGGACTGAAGCAGAGAGAGCGAGGTGGTGTTCAAGAGTTCGCCCAGGCGTTCACTGCTGCTGTACAAGCTACGATTACCGCACTTTTCCAGCAGCAGCCTAGAGAAATCAAGAATAACCTCTAAAAGCTCCCTGTCTCCTTCCGGTCCATATCCAAGCTCAGCTAGCTTGGCATCGACATCCTGAGGTTTTCCTGCACTTTCACCATGCACGTAAGACTCCACCAGAAAGTCTTTGCCGAAAGGCTTCGTCTGAGGACCGTTGTTCAGGGCGTATTTCTCGATGGCAGATGCCAAGATCTCGTCGAAGCGGTTAAGCACGTTAATCCAATGGTACAGGTCGCCTCTGGGGAAGGGCCATATGCGAGAGAAGGTGTTGAGATGCGAAGGAAGCTCGGGGACTGGAATAGTGGTGGCACGCGCTACGAAATCTGCCAGATATGGGGACTGAATTGATAGAAAGAGCGAGGGAAAATTTCAGTTAGCCTTGCAGACGTGACAGATGGAACGCGGGGTGAAAAAGAGGGACTCACGATCGTAGCCTCGTGTTTTTGGCTCGCCACCTTCTTAATTCTCCCCATTATGACAGTTTAATGACAATGGCAATCATGAGGAGGCTAAGAAAGCCAGGAGGGCGTCTCCTTGAGAGGGTGGCGGTTGATCTCTTAAGACCGGGTCGCGGAGCAGGTCGCGAGGAAGACCTTATGACGTTTTTTTTTTCGGACCTCTCCTTCCTCAACAAAACCCGATGAATGGAAGAGAGAGGAACAAGTTAAATGGGGAAATCCCGCTGGATCACAGGAAGCCAAGTAAAAAGAATGAACTTGGGTGATTCCAGGCGATCTAAACACTTCCGCGACAGGTGGGATGGCCTAAAGAAGATAAGGACTGAGGGATGCGGCTTCGCCCAGTATCGCTGGGAGTCAGTAATGACAGGGGACGGTGCAGGTCGTCAGCCCTGAGACTTTGACATCCAAATAAATTAGAGTTTAGATGAATGAGGACGCAAGAGCGATACCTGGGGGCAGGGTGGGAGACGAAAAGATTGTTGCAAGGTTGATGGAGGGGGAGGAAGAGAGAGGAAGAGGAGAATGTGGTAGGTGTTGGAAGGTTCGTGAATCCGATGATGGGCTTTGGGAGCTCTGGGCGGCTCTCACTCAGTCAGTCAGTCAGTCAGTCAGTCACTTTCACTTTACTTGCCTGGGTTCCCGCTGGTCGCGGTGTGGCTCCGGCCAGCCGGAGCGGGTCTTCTTCTTTCCCCGCCGGCCAACAACAATAAATTAAAAATGACCTGCCTTACCTTCATCTCACTCTATCTATTTGCTCCTACGGAGTAGACTACTACTGCCTGACTTCGTACGACTGGGTGGTAGTATGTGTTACTGTCGTTGCTACCCCTAGGTATCCTACTACTAGTAGAGCTGCTCATCCCACTTTTGGGCTTACATCGGAGCCTAATACCTTACTCTAAAGTCAGGCTTACTCTTGACCTTTTTTGTTCAGGCCTCTATTCACTGCCCGTTTGCTACGATTTGAAGCAGCCTGGCGGTTAGTTATTTCCCCAACAAATTTCTCTGTTCGATGACCAGGGTCTTCGTTCCAGTTGAACCTCACCTAGATATACCAAGCTGGCGCTATCCCATAGCCATGTGGGCTATTAGTAGGCCTATCTAGGAAGCTGAAACTCCCAATGAGCATAGCTCCACAGGAGCATTATGATTCGGGGAATATCGTGTTTTGTTCGGGAGTGAACGCATACAGGTGGGGTGAATGACAAACAGGAGTTGCATGAGTGACGTCTACCAACAGAGGTTTCGGTGAGGAGTACTATGTTGTCCCCACTACTAGTATTACTTGAGTGGTTTATGCAAACGTGTGCGTTGGAAATAAAATATATTATTATACCAATGAAGAACTGTTATACATTAGTCGTTCCCGCCTCAGCTATCAATTCATCCCCATGATTCATCAACAATTTTCAGTTCGTAGCAAGACTTGGCAGATCGCCATCCCATTGGATCTTCATGGTCGATGGGAATGGCCAATAGCTGCTTTGGTCTGCAGTCATATACATCGAAATCCCTCCAGGTCCAGCAATCCTCTTCAATTGGCCTTGAGACCCAGGGGCCCGCCGGAGGTTGTCTAGACGTCCCACCACCCTGAGCATTGTCGTGAGAGCCAGCTTACAGATGCCCATGCCTAGGCATTGATGAGGCCCAAATCCAAAGTGGGCGTATAGGCTCATGTCGCGGTCAAGCTTGACCTTCTCCGGCTCGGGAAAGCTGCGGGGATCCATGGAAGCCGAGACCTACGAAAAGGAAAGAAGGTGAGTAAGTGTCTGCTAACTCCGGGGAACTTTCCACTGAAGGAGGCTTAACGCTACTTACTAGGTTGCATAGTACACTTTGACCGGGCTTCAAAGTATACTTTGACCCACCGTCATCAACGACAGTAGGCTTCGCGACCAGTCGCGGCAAGCCGACGGACGATCGCAACCGAGCTCCTTCCATGAAGCTGAAAAAATGTGTCAGTATATGTCTTTGCAAACCACTCAATGAATATGATTAGTGGCATTTCCCGGGTTCAGGGGGAGCTTACTATCGTAAAAGAAGGGAGTCAGCCTCGGATGTGTTTTCTTGGGCAAGTCGTTTGATGTCGGGCAAATGAACGGATCCTTCATCTGAGAGGTAGTAATCAAGGCATTGCGAGAAGAGTTGGGCTTGGTTTGCCACCATGCCACCCGCTGTTGGTAACAGATGTGTCCAGACAATGTCGGCTGGAGGAATATTGCTGTGCAGCAGACGCTGGATCATGTGTTCGCCGTATTCACTGAGGACATCGTGCCGGTGCAGACTGCTAACGATGTTTGCGATGAAGCCGGCCTTGTTGACAAAGTCAACATTGGCCATGGTCAGATCCCCGAGCTGTTGAGTCACATCGCGGGCAGTGTGGTTCAGCTGGAAGGACGTTCCAACATCGGCATCGTAGAAAATGGAGGCGAAGACAAGTGCCAATATTTCGTACAATTCAGCCTCGGTAAAAATGCCCCTGGGATTAGACTCAGTCTTCAGGGGCAGAGAGAATACGTTTGCGCAGAAATGGGCCTGGGCGTAATTTGCGACATCTCGAACGATATCGACCTGATTGGCTCCGCCCAGCTTGTAAGAATGCTGGCGCAGGAGCTTTATGGTGATATCCTCATAGAATCGCTTCACCTCACTCTCCCACTTGTCGCGGTATAGGGCCGAGCCCATCATCCGGCGCGATGCAGCGTTGGGTGGCTTGTCACCCGACAGCATGAAATCCCGACCATAAGGGTGATTGTTGTGACGCATCAAAAATTCAATCTTGCTTCCCCAGGTTACCTTAAACGCCTCTTGGTCGTTGAGAACTGAAATACAGGCCGCATTAGAGCTGATGAATTGCGGCGTAGGCGTATAGCTCGGCCGGCCCCAGCTGTAATCCTGAGCAACCGAGAGCTTCTCAAGGATCTTCTTATTCTCAGATGGAATGACCAGAGGAAAGTGTGCGTAAATTGAATCTCCTTTAAAGTGATTGGGAAATGCACGCAGCACCAGTTTGTAAAAGACCTGCCCTTGGTCAACCGAGTCCTGAGGCTGTATTTCGTGATAGGCCCAGTTCGTGAGATGCTTTGGTGTGTAATCCACCGTATAGAAACGGTCGCCACGGACAAGGGAAACTGCATCGGAGAGAATGGCCCTTGAGATCGTGAAGTTTGTGCACAAACCGCTTCCAGGCACTACTGCGTCTTTCGTAGCCTCGACGATAACACCGGGATACATCTCCACCAGGTCAGGCTCATCATACAGGTTCTTGAGCTGGGCAGCAATGTATGGATCAGGATTGATTTCCTCGAAGGTCTTGTAGGGCGCAAGGTCGAAAAACTTGCGGAACTCGTTCAGGGTAGCCAAGTTCCAAGAACGCGCCTGCAAAATACCGAGGGCCTCGATATTTCTGAAGACCGATGGAATGTTACCGGCACCAAAGGCACCGGCACAATCCTCAACGCCATCCGCAAACATGTTCGCAAGGTCGTCATCATCAAAGGCGCCATCTGCATTACGCTGTAATCCAGCAAATGGACGGTCCGGGGGCTGCTCTGGTAAGCTTGCTTCCCACTTGGCCACGCCCCTAAGAAACTCTGGTAACGAAACATTGTTGGGATCCTTTCCTGGAAACAGATCTTTGTACAGATCCTGTGTCCATTTTTCGTCACGCTGGGATACGCAAGCATGCCAGCGGTAGACGAGGTTAAACTCAGCAGACACTTGGTTTCCGGTGGCTTCCGCTGGAGCGCTTCCTAGCAAGCTATCCTGGATATCAGCTCGGGGGTCTAAGCTCCACAGACTGTCTGTTCGATTGATATTCAATATGGTCCGAACGTAGTCCTTGAGGATGATGTTTATGTATAGACCACACGTGACCAATCGACCAGTCTGGAAGAGATCGTTGTCGTATCTCGTGCTGGCGTCGACATCAGACTCATCTGGCTTGGTAAAACGGCCGCCTTCATTGATAGTCGCCAAATTTTCGACAACATAGTTGTGGAAGCGGTTGAACATCAGTAGAAGCACGCCGACGCCAGGAGGAAAACCGAGAACTCGTTTGCTGGAAAAGCAGTCCGGCTTGAGTTTTCCATCCTTGAAAGTCCTGACGAGGTTCTGCTCGTCTTGATTGTTGCCATAGAGAGGTGAAAGATCCAAATACGAGGAGGTCTTGTTCAGAGTATAATCATTGCGATCCGTTTGGAACAGATCTTTGAGCATGTCAGTTGGGAGAACTTGAAAAACCAAGGATGATTTAAGCAATGCGTACCGTGAATAATGATGGAAGCAAGGTAGAACAAGACACTGGATATCTTGTTCGGATGCTCCTTGTATTCCTTTCTTTCCAGGAGGGACTCAAAAAGCGTGCTCGGATCCGGCAGCGAAGGCGACTGAACAGTTGTTGGCCGTACAGACCTGGCGTAGTGGCTACCAGCTGCTCCAATATGAGGCCAGAGGAAGTTCTGTCAATGGAGAGTTAACAAACACCTTCCAGAAGGGTTCCGGGGCGCACTATACATTTCCTGACCCATCGGCCTTGCGGTAAGAAGTATCCCGGCCTAGGTATCTACATTCCTCAATCAGTGTCATATAGAATGTCATGTCACAACAAACTTACGAAATCGGAGGATGTTCCAGATCATTCCAGAGCTGCTTGAGGAAGGTGTTCGTCAAGTCCTTCCCACTCTTAGAAGTCGAAGGGAGCCCGGCAGCAAGCTGGAAACGGTCAGACGGACTCAACTGGCTCAAAAGGCAAGAGTAAGCACTTACCTGAATGACTCGCTCCATTATATAATGTCTATCATCGACTGGTTGACCTGTTACAGCATCCTTAACGACCTCCAGCAGGGCCTTGATATCAGTAAGGTCGCCATGGCTGAGGTCCTTGACAATTCCCGTCTCAGCGGGCTCAGTGACATAGGTCCCGTTTCCAGTCGCCGTAGGTAGAGGCCGCAAGGATGCCGAAATAGCCTTTTCAACCTGGGAAATTGTGCTCCCAATGCCGTTCACAATGGAATGATTATTTGAGCCAGACATTGCGTATAGGGCTAATATTATACAAGTCGATGACCAAGAGGTACAATGCCGCTGCATACGCGAAAAGCCAAGATCAGCATGATGTCCCAATTATGCTTAACCTCGACTCTACAAATAGGGAGAAAGAGGGGTCGATAGATCTCCATCTCATGATTCTAGGACTATGGATTGTCCCAAACAAGACCCACCTCATGAAGTCATAGAAAGGTTGCTCACCTTGGGAGTCTAGACGTTCTGGAACCGCGCCGGCTACCAAGGAATGCGAACGGCGAGGACGTTGAGTTGCGGGGAAAGAACTTAGTTAGGTAAACAAGAAGGGTATCAGTATAGACAAGAATAAATCCCCTTGGTGATGGGAGTTGAGGTATATACTATGAAGCAGGGGACTCAATGCGAGAATGCGCATGAAAAAAAAGTTGGGGGAGATTAAGCAAGGAAAGATATCCAGAGAAACGGTCTTTATAGGGACTTGTCAGCGTCATAGCAGCGGCCGAAGAGAGGAACAGCCGAGTCGGCAACCCCGAAGCGAATGATTAATACTACTACAGTAAATGTCCACGGAGCGATAGCAGACACTGGGCGTCCTGTCCGTAACGAGAAATACCCCATTGGACGTGACAGGCGAGCCAGAGAGACTTCTGATTCGCGTGCATGAGACATGACCTGGGCGCAGTTCACACCGTATGCAAGGCTAACAGGTGGATGCGGACTATGATCGAACGTGCTTTAGCACCAAACTCTCGATGGGTGGCCTTATCCACACTCTAGACAAGACGTATGGAGTATGGCGTGCGCAGCCGAAGCAAGATACGAGGGATAGTCATGGATGGATGGGATGGACCGTATTGTGAGGCATTGGACGGGTGGCCCTGGCAGACCCCGGCAAACCAGACTGGCGGGGACTCTCTTCAATTTCAGCCGGGGCAAAAACCCGGTCGATCTGCGGCTGGAGCTTCAAGTTAGCGAAGGCGGGTGGGAAGAGCTGAAAAGGAATGCCAGAAGATCTTGCAAATCCAGCGCACTGTATTATTATTCCCCACCCTCCTATTCCATCACATTCTCTCGGGGACCTGTGCTCGATCCATAGTTTGCGAGGTGCCTTTGACACCTGGTCAGGGTTACTTGTACTTCATCGGGTAATGGTTGACAATACGGTCAATTCGGGGATCGAAGGGGGAAGGGATCTTAGAGTATTTAGAGAGATCCTATCAGAGCACCTCCCTTTCATTCCCACCCATGTCAGTGGGTAATAATAGTATGTAGTGGCCAGCACGAACTGCATGGATAGTGTGGCTTGGGGATGTGGTGAGTGGTAAGTGAGTTGCTGTCAAGTGAGTGTGGGCTGGGCTGCTGCTTGGTACGGGGTAGTCTAGTAGATGAAGGTATGCCGCTAGCACCGAGCTAAAAAGACGGAGGTGCTAAATGGGCGGGGGCAAAAAGTGAGGAAAGGCTGGCTGACTGACTGGGACTAAGGCGCCACTATTTACACACTGTCGGATGAAGCTGAACACTACTCTATTCAGGTCTAGCCAGCCCCGGTAAGTGACCTGGACAATCAGGACAATCGTAGCGGGCGCATATGTTTGGCTGACTTGCTAATACACAATGCTGTTCATATTTTTTAGTCTTAATTAATGTCTGATGTCTCCCATTACGCCATCTCCTTCTGTTTTATTTTCATTACCGGCAATACTTCATTAATTGCAAGGGTCCCAAGTCAAGATTGTTCCGACATATAAGTGCATACTACTGTGTAAGTAATACTAACAACACGCAACCAAGAAAGAAAAAGAAAAAAAAAAAAAAAAAAAAAAAGGGAAAGAAATTTAGAATAATGCAGTGGGATCCACTCACTCGGCGAATGGCATAATTCTTGGATTGCTGATATGTCAAATGCTCTGTAACAACAAGCCATGTGAGATGCAGTAAGAAGATAGCACATTGTAGCGGGAAGGGAAAAAGATAATAAGCACAAAGGAAGAATGGGAAAAGCAAAAAAAAACCAAAACCAATATACTTAGTAAGATATGTAAGAACACGGAAGGGCCTTTGAGGACTCTCTGTCAGCGTGACTGTGACGGGAGAAGTACCGGATTGGAGTTGTTTGTCCCTAACTATAGTGTACGCAGATAGCACTAGTCTCGTATGGAGTAGTTAACAATCCTTCCGGAAACAAAAGCATACCCTTATTTTGCAAGGAGTACCGAGAGTAAGTAGTAGTTCAGCAACCAAAAGTTTGGACCCCCGGCAGATCGTCCCACGTGATGCTTCGCGGGCCGAGGAAAGAATGCCTGGGGTCTTAGTGGTGTATTATTAGTCTGGATACACTAAGCAGCTCACTAGTCCGCAATGGCCTCTTGACTAGCCGCATTTTGCTGAGCAACTTCTCAACAAGTCTGTCGCTTCCGATAACCGGGTACACCTGCGCCATCAATACCATCTTCCTCGTATACGAACCCTGGCACTGTGCTCTCACCTCAGCTCACGTGGCATAATCCTCAGATATTATCCTCTGTGCCTGCCGGGTCATTACGAGCTTGCGTGTCTTCAGCCCAATCCCAATGGCGTCCCTGACTCTAGTTGTTGAGCCCCGGGGTAAGTTTCCTGGCCACCATCAGTCAAGGTCAATTGATATCTCCGAACCCAACTGACGTTGGCTCCCCATCCTCTAGGCAAACCCATCAAGAAGCTCCCCAAGCAGGTTCAGGTGTCCTCCAATGCCTCAACTGCCGAAATCTACAACAAGCTCGCGGAAGCCTCGGGCTTCTCCATCCACCGTCTCCGGATCACCAAGGGTAGCGATCGCACTGTAGTCCCCAACTCCAAGGACTCAACTATCGACGGAGTCGGTCTCAAGGAAAAGAGCGTCTTGCACGTCAAAGACCTCGGTTAGTAGATACACCACCGCCGTATCCCACCTCACTCACTAACAATCCCCATAATCTTCAGGCCCCCAACTTGGATGGCGCACCGTCTACATTATCGAATACCTCGGACCGCTCTTCATTCCGGCTCTCTTCCTCTTCCCCCTCCGTCCATATGTCTACTTTAACTTCGACAAGCCACTTCCCGACCCATCGCAGTTCCAGCTCCTGGTCTGCGCCCTCCTGACCATCCACTTCATCAAGCGCGAATACGAAACCGTCTTCGTCCACCGTTTCAGCAATGCCACCATGCCCGCGCGCAACATCGTCAAGAACAGCGGCCACTACTGGGTCCTAGCCGGCCTGAACATCGCCTACTGGGTCTTCCGCCCTGACTCCCCCGCCGCCACCATCCAGGACTCTTTCCTGCTTTACAGCGGCCTGGCATTGTTCATCTTCGGCGAGCTTGCGAACCTAAACGCTCACCTTGTGCTACGCGACCTGCGCCGTCCCGGTACCACGGAGAGAGGCATTCCCTCCGGATTTGGCTTCAACGTCGTCACCTGTCCCAACTACTTCTTCGAGGTTGTCAGCTGGGTGGGTATCTACCTGCTGAGCGGAATGAGCTGGAGTGTCCTGTTCTTCATTGTCGTCGGTACCGTTCAGATGGCTCTCTGGGCCAAGAAGAAGGAGCGCCGCTACCGCAAGGAGTTCGGTGACAAGTACAAGCGCAAGCGCTATGTTATCCTGCCTGGTCTGTACTAGACAAGAGCATGTTGCTTTGAGTAAAAGTACTATGCGTAACGTTGCGAGGTTGTCAACCTCGCATACATTTGTCTTGGCATTGGCCAAGGTTTACCCGGGACCTTGCATGTACCTCGACTGCGTTCGGGGTTAAGGTGTGGTGAGAAATGAATGGTTCTCGACATCCGAGAAGATTACGGCGGAGTTTGTTCTCTGCATGACAGTTTTGTCCTTCGATGTGTAACCTATTACGATAGATTATAGTCCGGTTATTAGTTATTTTACGAGAGTTATGCGGAGGGTTCTAGTTATTGACGTGGACGAATCATAATCATTTTTTAATCTGAAGCAATAATGCTATTGGATTGCGAGGTATGTCATGTAGCATCGGAATGAATGCGCTCGCTTCTCTATGGGATTAAGATCACAGCACCAGAGGTCCAAAGACAATTTGATCAACTAGAACTCCCAACACCAATGGAAAATCAAAAACCCTTACCCAAACTCCCCCCGAAAGAGAAGGTGGACATTACATGTAAGAAAAAGCGAATATAAGAAGACAGAAGAGAGAAAGAAAGAAAGAAGAACGAGGTTACTCATTCTTCATCTTCCCAGCCCAAAGCCGATAATACGGCTCCATTTCCTTCTCGCAACTCCGCTTCGTGTCGGTGTCACAGCCAAGGAACCGAATGACGAAGTCACCATCCTTATAGACGCCGTCCACGGAAGCTCCGTTCGAATCCTTGCTGTAGGAATTGATGGTCCGCTGTGGAACCAGAGCCAGCCTGGCCAAGATGGTCGGGTGCCATTGCACAATGTGATCCTGATGACGTGGGTTAGTTACTTGGTCTGGTGACACGAGGAAAAAGCAAACAAACAGCAAGAAAGAAAAAAAAAAAGAAAAGAAAAAAAGAAAAAAAAAAGGAACAGAATTTGATAAAGCGAGCATCATACTAGAGGTGTATGATGCATAATAAGGAATCTTAAAGACGGAAGAAACGTAATCTATCTCTTCACTTACCAGAACGTGGGTCTCGGCCTTCGCAAAGTTATAGCTAATGTACAGAGGGTCGAACCAGAAGTCGAGGAAATATTTGGCAAAGTCGCCCTGTCGAAGGAGGAAGCTACCGGAGCTCAAATCCTCCGCATCGGTGGTCATAATGAGATCGACATCTTGGGGCTGTAGATGCGAGAATGTCTTGATGATGCTATCGGGAGGTACGACGGAGACGTCCTTGAGCATGAGGGATTCGAGACGGTCGTTGTCGAGGACGTGCGATTCAAGTGATTTGCTCGGGTTCATAATTAGGGCATGAGCGTCTAGGTGGAAGAAGTACTTCGAGTAGGGGTTTGAGGCCATCGCGTGACGGAGGGCTGGGAGGACGGCCCAGGACTTCGGGGCGTTATCGAGGACGGTTTCATAGTCGGACACGTTGGCGAAGAAGTTCGTATAGCCTGGATTGCGATTGTAAGACATGGAAGTTACTCAACACGAGGGAAGTGACCGGGGTTATTGTCGCCTTACCATGTCGCTTAGCATAGTCCTCTCTGTTCTTGACGATCTTCTGGATGTACTCGTTACTCCAAGCCGTCCGGTCTAGAACAGTGACGACGACGATGCTGGATGTTCCTGCTGGTACGGCGGGGGCCCCTGTGCTTGTGTAGAAGAACTGGGAGAGAAGGAAGAAGACGGTGAGCAGCGAAAAGCCCAGGATGGCTACTGCTTTGAGCTGTTTCCTGCGCTGGAGTGAGATTCGCGACGAGCGAGCGTACGGAGGGGTTATCGGGGTCCTCCGCGGAGGCAGGGCGAACTGCATGATGGGTGTATTTGTCCCCAGCGAGTAGATGCTGGGCGACTGTGAAGGATGTAAAGATAGTAGTCAATTGCAGCTCCGATAGATCAGGACATTCTAGCACGTAGTATGAGCTTGGAGCGGAGGCAGCATCAATTGCTTGTAACTGATCCGGCTTCACGGGCTCATCTACCGGATCCGGAAATGCGCCCGCGGATCTTTGTTGGTCCGAAAGATCGCAGCATTCCAGGGACAAAGCCGATGACCTTGCAGATTGGCTATTAATTGAGACATTCCAAGGTCAGCGACGATGATTATTAATGGTTGGCTCATTATGAAGTAAGGTTGTGGTTGTTTAATGTCTATGTATAGATACGGTGTCTTCCCATTTGAATATGGGATCCCGCACATGTTCCTGTTCATGTATTGCATCGCAAATTACGAAGTAGCTTCCAGAGCCACTTGTAGCCCTCTGACGGGGTGTTAGACCAGTGTATATACAAAATCCGGTTATTGGTCCATGTAGGTTTACCACGACGAGGAATAATCTGCAAGTAGTATGTCTGCATTAGTCCCTTCAACGCCAGGTGCACACCAAGGTCAATTAATCCAAATCGCATTGGTAACATATAAATACACTGAAGAGCGAATCACGCAAATCCAAGCAGTCCATGCAAGATCTAAATAGCAGCTGTACAGTCGTCTTTTTCACCATCCGAGATATATGAAAGCGGTATGCAGACGCTGTCGACCATGACCAAAGAAATAATAATACAACAGACGCCCATCCGTTGGTCACCAGATAATCAACCGAAATTGACCGTCCCAAATCGACTTTGCTAGAGACTTGCCCTGTAGGTCTCTAGTATTGTTTCTCGTTGTACGTTGGCTTCGTGATCTCCTTGATATTCGTCTCCGCCTCCACCTGAGCCTTAATCTCGTCCTCCTTCTGCTTCACCCACTCCTCGAACGTAGGCGGTTCGGGCATACCAAGCTTTTTCCGCTCCTCCCGGAATCTCTCTTGAATCTTCGGGGTCTGCATGATCTGCCACCGCAACTCCCATCCAAAGATACCCATCTCCCTGATGCGGCCCGGGCGGTCGCTCAGAAGGTAGTTATCGAGGCCACCGGCCTTCCGGATCGTGCGCAGCGCCTTGCGCGTGACCTTGATGAAGAGATCCTTTTCGAGTGCTTCGCTGTAGAGCTTCTTCCGACGAACGTTGGGCTTCCAGAATCGGCGGGTCTTGCCCTCGTTGCGGCCTTGTGAGATCTTGTTTCCGAATTGGATCATCGCGCCTCCGTAGAGACCGGAGTTGGATTGCTTGAAGACATAGTTCGGGCCGTAGGGGTAAGGAGGGATGTAATCCGGCAATTGTTTCGTCTTCTGTGCCGCCAATGTCGTGGAGAAGGAACGCTTGGAGGTCGTGAGGGAAAGGTTGCGAAAAGCCGCAGAGAGGGAGAACGGAAGGGACATGGTCGAACGAGTCTGTAAACCCGCCATTGTGTAGTTCAAAAGGTCGAGAGGCAGTCGACCATGACAGGGAATTGGCCGGGAAAGAAAAAGAACAGGCGCCGGCAGAGCACAGCAAGAGCGGACGAGATAGTTGGAGATAGGCGTGGACCGTCCAGCACCGGATGGTGAAAGAATTTGGGGGTCGCGGCTGACCGCCTTGGCCACGGCCGGCTATCATTGATCGATCCTCCCCAGCTGCGCTTGAATTTCGGCCAGAAGCAGCTGCATCCAGACTCATCTTCCCTTTCATCATCTCCAGCTTTCTCTGATCCTGTCAGCTCTTTCTACTTCTCGTGTGCCTTACTCCTTCCCGAAACTTTCTACCCCACCACGATCGCATATCTCTGGCTTCCGAGTGAGGTCGCAATCCCTTCACCATGGTCCAAATTAGTGAAGTGAAGGGCAACTCGCGCGAGAACAGAACCGCAGCCCACACGCATATCAAGGGTCTTGGTCTACGACAAGATGGCACCGCAGAGGCTTCAGGAGATGGTTTCGTTGGACAGGCAACTGCCCGTGAGGTACGCGACAACATTGCCGCCCAGAACCCTCACTTTCCAAGCCCATGAGCCTTGTACTAACCCGAAGGATTGACATAACAGGCATGCGGTGTCGTTGTTGACTTGATCAAGGCGAAGAAGATGGCCGGTCGGGCTGTCCTCCTGGCTGGTGGACCCGGAACTGGAAAGACTGCCCTGGCCCTCGCCGTGTCGCAGGAGCTGGGAACCAAAGTCCCGTTCTGTCCGATCGTTGGTAGTGAGATTTACTCTGCTGAGGTCAAGAAAACAGAGGCGCTCATGGAGAACTTCCGGAGGGCAATCGGTACGCGATACGTGCCATTTTGACGCGAACAACCCAATAGACTCTAATGCATCGATAGGTCTCCGTGTTCGCGAAACGAAGGAAGTATACGAAGGTGAAGTGACGGAACTCACCCCCGAAGAGACGGAGAACCCTTTGGGAGGATACGGACGCACAATCAGCCATCTCATCATCGGTCTGAAGTCCGCCAAGGGTACCAAGAAGCTGCGCCTGGACCCCAGTATCTACGAAGCCATCCAAAAGGAGCGTGTCACCGTCGGAGACGTCATTTACATTGAAGCGAATACTGGAGCCTGCAAGCGTGTCGGACGGTCCGACGCCTACGCCACCGAGTTCGATCTTGAAGCTGAGGAATACGTGCCCGTACCGAAGGGAGAGGTCCACAAGAAGAAGGAAATCGTCCAGGATGTGACACTGCACGATCTGGACATGGCCAATGCCCGGCCCCAGGGTGGACAGGATGTGATGAGCATGATGGGTCAGCTCATGAAGCCCAAGAAGACCGAGATTACGGAGAAGTTGCGCCAGGAGATCAACAAGGTCGTCAACCGCTACATCGACCAGGGCGTCGCGGAGCTCGTTCCCGGTGTCCTCTTCATCGACGAGGTAAATCATCCTAGCCCTTCCCTGCCTTACCTTACATCATGTTTGCTTACCCCCACTTCTAGGTTCACATGCTCGACATTGAATGCTTCACATACCTCAACCGGGCCCTTGAGTCCTCTATCTCCCCCATTGTCATCCTTGCCTCCAACCGCGGAAACACCGTCATCCGCGGCACCGACGACATCTCTGCCGCCCACGGCATCCCTCCCGACCTTCTCGCCCGTCTCCTCATCATCCCCACCCACCCTTACTCTCCCGATGAGATCAAGACCATCATTCGCCTGCGCGCCAAGACGGAAGGCCTCAGCATCACCGACCCCGCCCTGGACAAGGTCTCCGGGCACGGCAGCAAGGTCAGCTTGCGGTATGCCCTGCAATTACTTACTCCGGCTAGCATCCTCGCCAAGGTAAATGGACGCCCAGGCGGCATCGAAGAAGCGGACGTGGCAGAGTGCGAAGACCTGTTCCTTGATGCGCGGAGGAGCGCCACGATCGTGAACCAGGATAGTGAGAAGTATCTCAAATAAGGGGAACGTGGCTCACCACTTGGCTGGATTTTTGGAGAACAGGCAAGACGGGGTGTGAAGAGAAAACAACCGAAAGAAACAAACACATACAAGAAAGCAATATGTATACCATGTCTGCAGGTTTTATTATATTTTCCTAACTAAACCGGGAAGAGCCATTGCTTTTTTCTGTTATGAATGAGCTATTTTACGTTAATGTCAACTACTAGTATTAGGGATTCAATTTTCAACCTCCAGAAACAAGTTCGTAATATTTCTTGTCTAGTAATATTCATATAACGTCCCAAGGATCTTCCCTCTAAAAAAGAAACTGAAGAATAAGAATGAAAACATCATCAAGACCTCTTCTTCTTACCACTAGTGGCAGCATTGCACACTGGTCTAAATCTCGTCTTCGCCTTCCCAGCCGCCCCCGGCAAAGCCCTCAAGAGAACCAAAATAAATCTCAGAATAAGAACATAAATATGAATCAGGCGAATAATCGTCCGGATCACATTATCTCTCAAGCCGAGGCTCGGAGGAGGCCTTGATGCAGCCGCCTCCAAGGGATCCTGGTGAAATTGCACGTGGAACGGGGCCTCGGCGCCTAAATCCTGGATGGCGATCCTGAGACCAGCCGTGATGGCATCTTCTAAGTGTCCGCGTCCTGTCCAGCAGAAACCGTAACTTAGTCCACGTTTGTTTTGGATGGTGGGGAGATGATGTTGTGCTATCAGGGTCTGGGTACTTGGCTCCGGATCGGTGAACTCCCATACGCCTTGTACGTGGCTTGGGTGAGGTGGGGTGAAGGGGTTTAGGGTGATGTAAATGGGGCCGAAGAGGTGGGATGGGATGCTGTCGACGAAGTTGGCGATGTAGCTGAGACTGGAGATGTGGGATGTGGTGGTGGTGGTGGTAATGTTGCTTGGCTGGGTCTGCCAGTCTTGGTTGCTGGGGCCTAGGATGTAGTTGCAGGCGGGGCCGGGGTCTTCGACGTTGGGCATGAGCTGGTTTGTGAGGTTAGTAGGGCATATATAAGGGAAGTAGATGGGACGCACAAGAGGGTCAGAATGTAAAACAGAGATGTTTCTGGTTGAGCCTAAACTTCGGATGATCCCCTTTTCTTGCTCATTTGCGAGCGATCCCAGTATCTTGATAGTCTCCTGGCCGTTAACGGCGAAGACTAGATGGTTGAAGAACAGTTCTTCGCCTGCAGATGTCATGATACCGAACTTCTTTCCATACTGAACAATCTCTGTTACTCTAGTCTTGAGATGAACCTTCGAGGAGGGAAAGCTTTTGGTCATGGTCTGGATGAACTGGCTCATCCCTGGTCCGATACGACGCCAGTTTGGCAAGGCTTGACGGGGCTTCAGCAGTTGGTGATGATAAAGGGCCTGGACGAGGGCTTTCGCAGGAACCCGTGGCAGGAACTTGCCCGCATTCGTGCTCCACAGAATGGACAGCAGTGGGGCTAGGTAGTTCTCGATAAAGGTATTGGAGTACTCTTCGCCTGCGAGGTACTCATGCGAGGATAACGACTGGGGATCCGTGGGTTTACAAGCCTCAAAGCCGGGATCGAGTACATCCACGGCCATGTATTTCAGCCAAATAGCATCGCACAGTATGCGATAGGTCTCTAAGTTGCAAAGTGTCCATGGACGAAGAAGAATGCTTTTCAGTATGCTACCACACCATTGGAAACTGTCAATCCCATCCGTAGCCCCAAAGGAGAACGGAGCCTTGGCAGTGGTTATCCCAAGGTAGTCTAACAACGAAACGAGGTTTGCTGAAGATGTGCATTAGTCAAGAAAGATACGGGCTGGGAAGTTGCCACTAACGAGAAGCCCTGGCATTAAAATTGGGAGAACTTGTATTCACATCGACTCGGTGACCATTATGCTCAAAGGGCAGGGCATTTACGCGCCCACCAAGAGAGTCTGAGGCTTCAAATAGATGAACATCATGGGCGGAATTTTGCAACGCCCAGAAGGTCGTGATACCCGTGCAACCGCCCCCTATAACAGCAACCCGCTCAGGCTGAAAGGGCGGCATGAAAACAACAGCTGTCAGCGGCTAACCTTGCCATAGAGCAGGCCAACCGGAGAGTATGAAAAGAATATATCGGCACGAACTTGGCGCGCTGGGATGCTGATTCAAGACCAGGCTCAGTGTCTAGTAGACAGCTTGGAAAGATCGTATAGTACTCCTTGCCCTATCCGGAGATACTGGGATAGGGAACATTGGAGTGGTAAGGTAGCAGAACAGTCTCACAGAAAGATCGAAGACAGGGTGACGACAGGTTTATCAAGACAACCATGTGCGCTCAGATCCCAACCTGCTACGCGCTCTTGTCCTCATGTGGCGGCCAAATGTGATCGCATCAGATGACAGACACAGCTAGGGCGACTCAGTCGAAGTATGCATGGAATGAATGTTCCTTGAGATTAAGGCAGATCTACCAAAAAGAGAGCCCGACCGTAAACTGGGGTAAATATGTGACTTGTCACTAGTTAGGGGGGCCTAAGGAAATAGGGCCATTATATGAGTCGAGGAGGAAGCTCCACCGATCTGAGACGGAAATAATGAGGGGGCGAATCCTAGAGAAGTTAATTGACCACGAGTCAGGGGACCATTCTCCTCGAAGGAATGGAAAGGAACAAGCCAACCATAATGTTAGCCTCCCACAAGCGAGGGTGAGCGCTGGGACCCTGGATTGGGGGAGGGGCATTCAACGGCACGATGAATGGAATCCATACAATGGGATCTGTTGGTCGAACTTGGCGCCAGATGCGATGCAACAATTAGACTAATAAGTTAGTTCTGGTTTAACGGCCGTTGAGCCCGACGACGTCAGCCGGATCCCTCTGCCTCGGCCGCCGATCACGTGTGCCCGTCGCCGTTCCTGTCATCGCCGCAGGCCAGCCAGTTGTCTCTCTCCATGCATCTGCCTATCCTATCTGCTTTCCATCCAGCTGCATCTCCGTCTGTCCTTCAGATATACTGGTTTTGTTTTTCGAGCTGATTCTGGTTCATTCTCTCATAGACCGTGTCATTCACTCCGTTGATTGTCCCAATCTCTTTCCCGGAGCAGCACGGGCGCCGCCAGCCACCACGGAAGATAAGGTGGCTACTCCGTACTACTCTCTCCACTTACTTGGATCCGCAACCCCTATCCACTGATTAATTCGGTCTCGATCGGCTGTGCAACATAGTCAAAGACTCTTCAACCTACACAAACATCCCATCTAATATCATAATGTCGAACCCGTTGGACACCGACGCCGGCTCGGAGCTCTTCAGCAGCTACGAGACCGAGCTAAAGCTGGTACAAGCCGATTTGAATCAGAAGTTGGACCAGATCGCCGAGTCAAGCGGTGAGCAACGAAAGTCAGCAATTAGGCAAGCTGAGAGAGCCCTGGATGAAGCCACGGAATTGGTATGTTCGACTAGCTTGTCAAAATGCGCATTCTGCGTCATTTCCCCACTAACAAGCGGGAATACAGCTAGATCAGATGCGCATGGAGAAACAGAACATCCCCTCAGCAGCACGATCGAAGATCAACACGCGCGTTCGCAACTACGCTACCGATATCGATGAGGCAAAGCGCAAGTTGAGGTCTCTCTCCGATGACCGCAAGGCGCTCTTCGGCGACCGCTACACAGATGATCCGCAGGACGAACATCTGGAACAAAGACAACAGCTCCTGTCTGGTACGGAGCGGTTGGAGCGCAGTTCCGCCCGGCTCCAGGAGAGTCAGCGCATCGCCCTTGAAACCGAGGATATTGGTCGCAACACCTTGGCCGACTTGAACCAACAGCGTGAGACCATTATGAATGCGCGGGGTCGACTGCTCGAGAGCGAAGGATATGTGGACACCAGTATCAAGACACTAAGGGGCATGGCCCGTAGGTACTGTCCCCCTAGTTCTCAAGGACATTTGCTTCACTGCTTGTCGCAGCCACTTGATGCCCATATACTAACTGTCTTCTAGGATGGCTACGAATCGGTTGATCACAATCGCAATCATCACAGTCTTGATCTTGTTGATTTTCGCCGTTATCTACAGCAAGTTCCATTGAGCGTGGGTTTTGGAAGGCGTTATTTACCGGTGGCCTCTCTTTTATTTACTTCTCTCTTAACGACACCTATAAGTCTGCAGTCGCAGACACATCACGCAATGTTGTATGATAGCAACCCATCAGATTTAATCAGGCGCCATGTTACATGTTCTAGTACCTCGCACAGTTTCGTCGACAAGCCAAGCCCTATGATGTCTAGAAAACTCAGAACAAAAAAGAAACAAAAACCAAGGGTATAATACATGGAAAAGGAAAACCAAACATAAAATACACTAATTCATAATCCTCATGGCCCCAAAAGCAATATTAACCACGACCCCAACAAAAACCGCCAACCCCTTCCTCCAACTCCAAACCCCCTCCTCCCTCCTCAACCACATGGCACACCCAACCGGCCAAAAGAACCCCATCACCGCTCCCCAAAGCATATCATCCATCGCGCCCCTCGACCCAGCCCCAAACCCCCCATCATCCTCCGCAAACGACACCACCCCACCATCCCCGCCCCCGCCCCCAGCCGCCATAGCCGCCGTCGACCCCTCATCCATCCACCGGTCCTCCAACTCCCGCAACTCCGCCCCCGACGGCATTGTGTCCGGGGTATGCGACACCGACTGTACCGCTAGAAACTGCGACCGGAGGCCTGCCACCTCCGCGGGTGTAAACCCCGCCGAGAGTAACCGGTCGAAACCCCGCGGCGCGGGCGTCGTAGTACTAGCATCACCGCCACTCTGTACATCTTTCTGTCGGTGTCCTCTGGCACTACCGTCTTCATGGTGAGTATCTGATGGTGATTGTTCTTCATCGTCGTGGAGTGTAGATGCGATCGATGCTTCCGCGGCAAGATCGGCCGCTGAGAGAACGATATCGCCGATGGAGCAGTGGATGTAGAGACGGGGATGGTCGCGGACGGGGGCTTTGCCTTTGCGATTGGGATCGGAGGCCGGGTCTGAGGTGGTGTCATTGGGCGGGGAGGATGTTGGTGGTCGCGGGGAACGGGTGGGAGTGGGAGGGAGTTTGAGTGATACGGAGAGAGGGGTTTTGTCTTCGAGGCCACGGCCGGCGTGGATGAGGCGGAGACGGTGAGAGGAGAGATTAGGGGGGAGTCGTGTGCGGATGAGTTGTTTTAGGCCCGCGGAGGTGGTGGTTTCCGGGGAGAAGATGTCGAGGGGGAGATCGGGGATGGAGGCGGAGAAGCGGATGGTCACGTAAAGGGGGTTGGAGGTTGAGTTGGAGGGCGGGAGGTCGAGGGGTGGAGGAGATTTTAGAAAGGATGATGATGCCATTGTCTATGCGTCTTGTGGAGAGGTGTACAAGGTGTGAGATGAAGAGTGAAGCCGGTGATGTCGGTACGTCACGGCTTGCTTGCGATAACCTCCGATAAGGCTGTCGCCTGAGGTCTTCCGGGGGTTGTGCACGTGATTTATAGATATGGGGAGAGGACGTGTGATTGGCTGTACTGCTCCCCAATTTAGTACTTATGTTTTTATCGGGACATTGTCAATGATTTAATGTTCTGAATCCGTCCTACCATCCATCATGTCTGTCTTTGAGCCCGCAGAACGCCGGAAGCTACGTAAAACTCTACGCGCATACTGCGATTACGTCCAGGACCTCGAACTTCATGAATTCGATGTGCATCAAGGGAAAGCACACAATATCATTATCTTGCCTTTAGAGTTAGAGGAACAATCTGATGCTAGGCCTATTTTTTTTTTTTTTTTTCACGCCTTGTGCTGCCTCTATAATGGCCGATCCTGTTGAGAGCATGACGGGAGAAGGGCGAGAATTTATCGAATTTGATTCATTTCCCGAACATCACAGAGACCCGCTATACTGTTCACGTTGGCTGTTCCATCGTTTTTCTGGTTATATCTCCCTATGCAGTGATTTTAGCGATCGTGACGAAGCTTATGAGCTCAAGAAGCTGCAATCAGATCTCAGGTAAACACCAGCTCTTGCCGTTTGCCCATTCATATTGCATTCTTGCATCTCACACAAGACAACAGCATTGATGAGCCGCCTCTCACGAACTTGCATCAGTTTAGCTACCCTGAGTGGCTAACTGTGTGGGCTACCAAAATTGCCAAGGGCCCCTAACCCCATGTCAGAGCATTCGTATGCAACAATATGAACGGCAAAAATGCAAAAGTCCTTCGAGGAGAGGTCATGGTCATTCTACGCTTGATAATCGCACAAATGAAGTCTGTCCGCTTTGTCGAGCAGTTCACTGCACCGGTAATTCTGTCTCTCCCCTCCATCAGAATACCTGAAACTAATTAAGCCGCCTCGAAGGTCCTGCTTTACTCGTTTATGGGCCCCCAACATGCTCGGCTGATCGAGGCGTATTTTGACGGCAACTCGTTGATAATGCGTCCGACCCGCTTGTTTGACCTTCGCAAGATGGATGCAGATGTTATCAGAACATTGGGCCAGTGGTTCTCCGGGCTGACAATTGGAGACGCTACGAAACTGTGGGGGCCTGGATCTCGGGCATGCTCACAGACATGATAAATGATTATATAGTGGCCATTATTTGACTTTGTGTAGTGAATTGGGGAGTTGGGATATATGGCTGGAATCCTTGTTTTCCCGGAGGCGTTTTTTTGTGCTTTGGCGTCGATAGGCAATATGGGGTCGGTATTTATGCGAAGGCGCTTTGGTATCTATTCAGAATACCCATGACTCGCTAATGGTACAACATGAATACAATCCTCAGGTCGGGACGGATGTCTATCCTCAACTCCCATTCGACTGTTGTGGAGCTTGCAGGCAATTGAACTCTGAATAGCCGTCGCAGGCCATTTAGATATAATATCGTACAAAGGCAGTATTTACGACTCATGGGGGATCATTATTCGCTCCTAATTATGTGAATTAATATTCCATGGTAAGCGTAGCCTCACAAACCAGGCCTAAAAAATGCTAGACCTGGTATCATGCTTGTATCTAGTTTTCATTTGTGCGATAACATCTCCAACAATAGAATCCGGTGTAGGAAGATGGACGAAGATAAGCAATTATACGCGTCTTTTCCCGAACGGGTAACTAGTTTGGAGAAAAAAAGACATTGTCTGTGGGTTTTGATAAGACCGAGCCGGTCTCGTGATCGGCGTCTTCCCCTCATCCTCCTAGCTTATCATAATCCCTATCTTCCTATCCAAGTCCAAAAGAGTCAAAATGTCCTGAGATACAATCATCGTGGCGGACTACTCGCTTGCCTAAGGGTCTGCTCCTTGGTGTCTCGGGTGATCTTCACGATGCAAGCCGAGCCCCGCAAGTTAAAACGAACGGCGAACGCGTAAGCAACCTGGAAATTAATCTGGAAACTAGCTTGCCGATGTTGACCCCGCTTATCCAGATGTATTGCCTGTCGTCAAAGCAAGATCAAATGCTCTGGGGTCGAACCATGCGCCAATTGTCAAAGACGCGCTGTTCCTTGTCGGTTTTCCGAGGAAAACCGTAGGGTTCTGATATCGGAACGGTACCTTTCCAAAGGATCGGATGTCTATGGATCATACGATGCTCATAATGCGGCAGGTGCCTCCGTGAGTTGCAGACACAGGCTAAAGAGCAGCATGAGACGACGAAGAAACGAACCCACGATGTTGCATTCGAGGAAGTCGAAAGTATGTATATGACGCGGGCAAACTCTGTTGTCTCCTCGCTGTAGTCTTACTCTGTTAGATGTTCTCGGTTCAGAATCGCGTTCTCCAGGTGCAAATTGGCCCAGCCCATTTGGTCTGCCCTCAATGACGATGAGGAACACCCATGATAATCGATTATCCCGATGGAGTAAGACCAAGCACTCTCCTCTCTGAAGTGATCCTGATTGTTATGCGCTTGCGTCTAACCTGACTAGTCTGGCTGGCTCCAACATCCACTTGGTCTTTTACCGCTCGTCTCACTTTGATGATGTCTCAAAGGCTGCATCCGGACGTGGCCTACGATATTCCCTACTATCTTGATGGAGATATCTATCCTCTACAGTGGAAGTCATCTTCTGATGCTGCTCCTGACATCAGCGGTCTCCCGTCTATGGACTACGCTCTTTATCTCTTCAACACAGTCAAGTTCCATCTGGGCCAGACGTTCCGGCTCTTGGACGAGGAGACCTTCACAACGCATATGCAAGAGTTCTACTACGGCGATGCAATCAAGAAAGCAACTGATAGTCGGCTGTGGTTCATCCAGTTTTTGCTAGTGTTGTCCTTTGGAAAAGCGTTTCTTGACCAGTCTAAGAAGAGAGACCCGCCAGGTGCAGCATACTTTGTTCGTGCCATGTCTTTGATGCCAGATTACAGTTCTATATGGAGGAATACCCTTCTGGCCATCGAGGTCATGGCACTAGCAGCTTTATATCTCTACTCGATTGATCGGCGAGAGTCAGGACACCTTTTTGTAAGAACCTGGCTTGCTTTTAGAATTGCGCGGGTTGAAAATCTAACATAGTACAGGCTAGCCAGGCCATCCGGATTGCGCAACTTGAAGGTCTACATACGGAGCTTCCAGAGCAAGAGCTGGGGGCAGCAGCTGTTGATCGCTGCCGTAATCTGTGGTGGACACTGTACATTATGGACCGCCATTTTTCGTCATCACTGGGCATTCCGATGATTGTGCATGATAGCGATGTCACAGCATTAATTGATTCCCCAACACAGTCGTGTCAGAGGAACGCTATGCTAAGTCTGAGAGTGAAGCTATCGCGGTTATTGTCCACAATACTTGGCAGTAGGTTTTATAATCACCATTACGAGAGGACATCGACTCATGGACGATAGCCGTTTACAAGACTGAGAGACGGCCCATCGAATCATTCATTGAGAAAACGAAGACTATTTTAAACACTATGGCGGATCTAGCTCGGGAATTGGAAGACTTTATCAATACCAAATTCTCAGGCCCGGTCAACTCCATGTCGAAAGGGATGCGCCATATCCTCCTGCTATATCACGAGGTATGTCTGCCTTTGAGCAAACCAAAAATTCGAACTAACTTATACTACTAGTGTGTCATCGTTGCCACACGGCCCCTCCTTCTAGCCGTTCTACGGGAGCGTCTGGATAAACTTGGCCTCCCTTTAGAATGCTGCCGCCGGATTGTCCCTCTCATGGAAACACTGATGTCAACAGGGATCAACTCAGCGACCAAAAGTCTACAGTTACTTAAAGCTCTAGTGGACGAGGGGCTTCTCGGTGGGCAATATCCAGAAAGAACGATTATCAGCTACTAATCGCACCGCAGAATCATTCCTCCCCTTCGACCTCGAGTTTACGTACGGCGCTGCTATCCACCTCACCATGGCCAGCGCCCTTGTACCAGGATTAGTGGGACAGCGAAGCTCCAACCAACAAGCGCATCTGATTCTCGATGAAATCATCAGCAAGGGGAACCGCGTAGCCGAGATTCGCAAAGCTGATCTGACTCGTCTCGAGACCTTGTTCGAGGGACTAAAAGAGCGGTATGCGAATGCGGCGAATCACATCAGTACCGCCTTAGTTCCAGAGACGAGCGGTGACGCACATGGGCAGGATCATAGGCCAAGTGACGACACCCAGATACCGTTCATTACTGGGGATATTAATGTCTCCGAGGATGAGTTGCCTGAGCTGGGATTGACGTCTTATGATATTGCGGCCATAGTGGATCAGATTGATTACAATGCGAGCCCGTCTTTCTGGCTAGCCCAGGAGAGGGATGATTTGTGACGTATGGTATTAACCAACGTATATAAAATCGTGTATATGGAGCTTCGAGGTGGTGGAGCTTACACTTGCATATAGGGTGTTGTTTAATTTTATCGAGAGTAGTAGCAGAACATCTGCACTGCAACTGAATATACACTCTAGATAGCAACTATACTACACTCAATACATAACTCTTGACTGATAATAGTCATATTTTCGAGCTACACCCGAAGCGGCAGTACGGAAACAGACAACACCATCACTGTACTAATCCAACAGTCCATCATATGATATCTCCAGACCAATGCAGTAGACCCAGCCAGAACATCTATCATTCACACACATGTCAGCCCTATCATCGGATATGCCACCCGATCTCCGCAACGCAGCCGACCCGACCCGAGAGGGGAATTATATCACGCCCCTCAAGGCATGGTTCATGGATACGGAGACTACCTACCAGCATCATTACACCAGACAAACTAAACCATCTACATATCAAGAACAAGAACCAGCAACAATAACAAAGCAAAATGTCCCGCCTCCCCCTCCCCATCCCACCCCCCATCCCAGCAACCTACACCCCCAAATCCCATCTCCGCACGATCCCCTCCACCACCCCAATCGAATACATCCTGGCCATCCTCTCCCGCGACGGCGGCGTGATCATCTCCGACTTCATCCCAAGAGAAGACCTCACCGCCATCGACACCGAACTCACCCCATGGACCAGCGCCAGCACCAGCACCAAGAAACCCACCTCCACCTCCACAACCAACGGCGCCTTCACCACCATCCCCTCCCAAACGACCCTCATTCCCGGCCTGGTAGGCAAATCCCCCACCATAGCCCGAATCACGGCGGAGCATCCCACCCTGGAAGCCCTACGCACGCGCATCCTCGTGGACGAATGGTGCATCAACCGCGAAGACAGCGTGGAGCCGAACCGTCTCGACCCGTTGCTCAGCCTCAGCGTGGCAATGAACATCGGGTACGGGGCGCCTCGACAGCTCCTCCACCGGGACGATAACGTGCATCATGTGCGACATGAGTATCGCGAGTGGGAGTGGGGGTGGGACCAGGTGAGTCAGTTTGGGTGTCTGATTGCGGGCTGTGATGTTAGTCGGGAGATGGGAGCGACGATGTTTGTGAAGGGGAGTCATCGGTGGGGGGATGAGAGGTGGGCGGAGTTTGACCATGATAAGGGGGAGGTGTGTTTTGCTGGTACGTTACCTTGCCCTACTTACTACCCCTTAACTAGTAGTAGTATTGTTCTGATGTCGGTGGTGTTGGGTAGAGATGAAAGCCGGCTCCGCGCTGATATTCCTTGCCTCGGCGTATCATGGAGGAGGACATAACTCGCTTCCTGGAACGGTGAGGAATATGTATGGCTTGTTCTTTTGTAGGGGACATTTGCGCACGGAGGAGAATCAGTTCCTGGCTATTCCCAGGAGTGTGGTTACCAAGATGAGTCCGAAGATGTTGGAGTTGTTGGGGTATAAGAAGCCGACTACGGCTTTGGGGATCGTGGATAATATAAGTCCTCATGAGGATGTTGAGGGGGTTTGGGAGCGGGTGGTGCGGTGAATCTTTTATCAGAGGGAGTTGATTCAATTGATTTATGGATCGTGGTTTTGAGATTGCTTGTATGTGGGGGGTTTATGATTACTAGGAATGGAGGATGGTCAGTGTAATCAATAGGTTTAAGGGCCCGTGTTGGGAGGGATGGTATTGTCGTAGTGGGAGTAGGAAATGTAGTTAGGTAGAGGTGATGATTACGGCCGTTCGAGATTATTAGTCTTATTGTATTCTGTTATGAGCACTTCATTTACTATCGGATGAGGTGCAGGGAAAGTCGGGGTATGGCAGGGATCGGACAGGCCCTCCGACATTTCAAATCAAGTACCCCGGGATCTTAATCTAAAGTTCCGAAGGAACCGAAAGGCCATTGCTGCATGTAAGCTCGGGATATTTATTCCTTAGTTCTTGATATAGTTTTACTCGAGGTTTCTACGGTGTTCTGGAGATTCTATAGTCATTTTAAACTTATTGTTGTATTCACGATTGTCCTACATAAAGTAGTGAACAAAGGAATGATCGATCACGGCTTGTGTCGCTGAATCTTCAACAAAATGTTGCCTGCGGTATCATGCAGTGCTGTCGATCATATGACAAAGTAGATATATTGCACAGTAGTGGGCTCATTGCCCGGGAATCAATGTATGTCCAGCATGAAGCAATAAAAGAAGGGATTATCCGAACCCGCCAAATCCGCCACCAGTAAACGCCAGCCAATGCACAAACGCGAGAAAACCCATGAATCCGCATTATTATGAATTCGAAACATATGAAAAGGTGCCAATTTCAGTTTCATAAATCAGACCATGAAGGATTCACCGCATCCACACTCTTCCTCTGCACAAATGATACGTTAGCAGCCGTTTCTGGGGTTTCCCGCGGACAAAGGGAAGCTTACTAATATTCGGGTTGCGGAAAACGAATCGCCTGCTCAGCTTGTCCTCCTGCCAGTCCATCTCGCTACCGATGATACTGAACAATGCCTTGCTGTCGATGAGAACCTTGACACCGTCTTGCTCCACTACTTCGTCGAAAGCACCCGGCTTCTCCACGTACTCGAGGTGGTAGGCGAGACCGGAGCAGCCACGGTTCTTCACACCGACTCGAATCAGCTTAGGGTCCGGCTGTGAGAGGAGTTTGCGAAGCTGCTCAATAGCCACGGGGGTCAGCTTCATCGCGGCCTTCCTGGCACGCAGCTTGCGCCGGGGCTTCTCGGTGGGCTTGGCGGCGGTCTTTTCGGCAGCAGCAGGAGCGGTCGCAGGCTTGGACTTCTGGGCCTCGCTTTCCCGGAGGCTGAGGTCGGACAGGCCCTGCTGGCCGGGCAGCTGAGGCTGGGACATCTCACGAAGGGAAGGGAAGTCGGCGGCGATGGAGGTGTCGGAGATGCCCGTGTTCCGGGGCGGCGGGAAGGAGGTGGGCAGCGAGTGAGGACGGTAGGCAGTGGCAGTCTGCAATTCGCGCTTCGAGGACCGATGAGAATTGCCGTATGAGGAGAATAGACGGCAGGTCTGCGTCGAGCGTCTGGAGGAGGACTGTCTGAGCCAGGTGAGGATCGTGGCGGATGATGTCACCGGCGAGGGCATGGTAGCTTTGCAAAGCGACATATTGGGAGAATGTGATGTGTTTGATGAAGAGGATGCTCTATACTGCAGTAGGAGGAACGAGGAGCTGAAATGTCATGAATCTAATCGTTGTGTTGTCGCTGAACGAAAAGGAATATGATGGAAAAGTGGAAGAATGATGGCGAGTCGGAAGTTGAGTCTGTTTGGGAGGCGGAAAGACTGCCGGCGGTCGGTTAAAAGGTGCCAGGGCCAGGACCCGACGGGCCAATCAGCGTGGAGGTGTTTCTACACAGCGACGGTGGCGCCACTGCTGTGGTCTCAAATGAACGCCTGATCGAAGCCGGGGTTGTTGGGGAACTGTCCGTTGCAATCTAAATGGCCCCTCTGTGACCCAGTGATCATGCAGCAGTCCCGTTTCCTTTCATTTCTTTGACTTTGTTCATTGCTGAGCTGGCCCTGCGATTGCTACTCCTTTACTGTGATTGGCCCGATGCTCTTCACCCTTATTACTAACACGGCTGCCTGAGTAACGAGTCACCACACCACAATGAGTACCTTAGTTACCTCAGGCGTAAACCATGACTAACGGGTTTCTGCTTTGTTTGATGTTTCAAGGGATACAATACAATACAAATAATGAAGGACCCGGGGAGCCACAGGAAAGAGTTGCTGATCCTTGTCTATGTGTGACTATAGCAAAGTGGTTATGCACATGATCTATCTATTTTCTATATACTATTGATGTCAGGTCATGCATCAAATTCAATGTTATTAAGTGATTAGTTTCACATGCCCCTGATTATGTCATCTTATGGTCGGCATGAGCAGAGGCACGTGTTTGTCACTGCAACGACAAGAAAGTCAAGGGGGCAGAATAAATGAAAATACTTTCATCTTAAATTATGCTGGAAGAAAGTAGGAGGGCTTAGACCTCTCCTACTTTTATACCATACAAAGCAAAACCGTGGCGCCTTCATACATAAACCGTGGCTGGTGGGGGGAGCAGGGGTGTTGCGTGGCTGGTGTGGGCTGGCCCGAATAGGCAGAAAAAGAGAAATGAAGTGGTGGTCGAATAAGCTGGCGACTACCATTTCATGTCCACTTCCCAGTCCCTCTTCCATCGGCCCGCTTGCTATTGAATCTCATATTGGCTCTTTGAACTCCCATCTGTGATGCTGGCAGCGGTCCCATGTTTAATGCTGACCGCCACTCCTCTCACCTAACGCAATGGAATCCCCCTTAACCCAACAAAGTAGACCCGAAACCTTCAAGCCTAAGATCGTGCAACTATACGAGAATCTATTCCAAGTATGTGTTGTAGTCCCCGCAGCGTATATACCACTCCAGCTAACCCAATCCTCTTAGACCACCGACTATGCAGAGCCATCGGAGGGATTTTGGCGCGAGTTTTTCTTGTTGCCTCCCGATCGTACTCGGCTTACTGCGGTCTTGAACCAGCTCAGTCCTGACGAGACCCTCAACTTGCAGGTGCGTCACCACCATGCTTGGTCTATCAGCAGACAGTCCCTTCTAACAATCTAGCAGATCCAAACACAGCAACTCTTTGCTCGCGCAATTCGCGAAGCGGCCTCCACCTCTAGCCCGGTGGATTCCTATGCTCTAGAGGTACGTGCATTGCCCGACAACTGTTATCACTTTCTAACTATGATCTAGACCTTGACGATCTTCTTAGCATGTGTCCTGAAGAAAAAGTACACCAACCCCAGCTCAGATGTCATTACTGTTCTTGCTGGTCTCGACCATGTGGACCATGTGATCTCCAACTTTGTCACTGTCCTGGATGGCATCATCCGGAACGGCAGCAGCTGTAAGTCCCCTTTCATGAGCGACATCACTTCGACCGTGCATTAACCAATGCCAGATGATATCCGTCTCAAGGCCATAAAAGCCGCCATCGCCATGACTAGCGGGGCGTACAAGACAAGTTTGGTCTCTTACTTCACGCACCGGGACCTGTTTCCTTCTCTAATGAAGGTTTGTTACTTCCCAAACTTTCCATAACCAAGCTAATCTTCAATCAAGTTCGTCCAAGAAACGGAGACCCCAATGCAAATGTTCGAGCCATTCGTGCTTTTGGGTTTGCTGGCAAACTACAACAAGTTCGAATTCCAAAACCCCTACCAGCTGCGACTCGACGATTTTGTCAACGAGGCCAGTATCCAGAAGATTGCCAAGGGGGTCGGTCTCTCCTGTGGTGCTCTGCGAAACGGTTATGTTGCAGTGCAAGATGACTCTCCGGAGGGCTGGTCTCTCATCGGTACCCTGATCTATTTCGGATTAGGTGTACTCGCCCCGGGCAAGAAAGAGAAAGCCGGCACGCCAACCGCAGAAGAAGCCAAAGATCTGTTCGCAGCACTGTAAGCCTATCCTGAATTCCTAGAGGCTATCCCCCGCTAACAAGACCAGACCGGCCCAACAAGCAGCGATCCTCCTCGCCACCTACGACTTCATCAATGCCAACAAGCTCTTCGGCTACCACCTCATCAGCGCGGCTCCCGAGAAGGACAACGAGGAGACACCATTCGCCTCTTTCCTCTCCCTCACTTCCTACCTCCTACAGCACGCCTATCGGTCCCCAAGAGTAGCCCACTACGCCGAGCTGAACCTCCTCACCCTGCGTATCCTCTCCGAAGACAGCACGCTATGCAAGCAACTTTGCAGCGAAGAAAGCAAGCGCAGAGTGCGCCTCTGCCGTCATAGACAGCCATATCTCCCTCTCGTCAACGGCGATCGAGTCCTAGTAACCGTCATCTTCGACATTCTCATCGACACCCTAACCCACAATCTTCGCCGCCGACTCGACGTCAACCTCTACAGGTATGTCTCTCCCTTTTGCCTCTCTCCAATATAAAACACAAAACTAACTGTTAAAAGCCACTGCATATCAATCTTCCTCCGCCTCCTAACCTACCTCTCCATGAACAAAATCCGACTCAGCTACCACTGGTCTGAACTCTGGCGCACTCTTCTCTCCCTCACGCGCTTCCTCACCACCTACGCCCCGGACTTAACCAGCAACCCACACACCACAACCCTAACCACCACCCTCATCAACCTCATCGCCTTCTGCGTCTCCTCCGGCGACACCTTCCTCCCGGACCCACTCTCTTACGACGACCTCTTTTACAAGCTCGTCGAAACCGGCCCCATCATCACGCGCTTCCGCGACGTCTACAACTTCAAGGCACCGGCATCCGCATCTGCTGGCGCAGACACCAACAAAGAAGTCCACGTAGCCGCCATCGACACGCTGATTTCCGTCTCCACACACTTCTACACGCTGTTGTTTGTGGACCCAGATCAGAATGCCGAGTCGGCGGGGAAGAGTGGAGAAGCGGTACCGGTACCGGCGAACCTGAAAAAGAATCTGAGTCCTCGGGAAGTCCATCGGATTATCAAGCAGGGGTATGAGACGTTGAGCATTCAGCCGCCGGAGGGGCTGGGGGCGTGGACGAGGTATCGTGAGGCGGATTGGAAAATGGAGTTGAAGAGGGCGGCGAGGTGTGCGGTCGATGATGCGAGGGGGTTGGTTGTTTAGGCTGTTAAGACGATGATGATGCTTCTTCTGTGTTTCTTTGTGAGTGTCTATTGGCTGTGTTTTGTGTCTGTTGCTTGGGGTAGCGGATTAGATACTAGGTGATGGTGGAAATCCAGTTCCTGTTACCTTTGTTTTATACCTTCTCTGGCCAGTTTCATGAACATGTTCTGAGTTACACATATTGGAAAAGTGATTGAAATTTCAGTTTTGCTAGCTGAGTGATTCCAATTTTATCCTACTAATGGTACAGGAAAAAAAAGTATGATCATCGCCGTAACATACATATAAAGCAACTTCAGTCTTTGCTAACTAACCATTTGTCGCAGCCCTAGTCGGTCGAACGCAATCGAATTAAAAAAAAAGGGGGGAGATAGATATGCTCGAAGAAAAAAAAACGGTGGAGAAAAGCAAACACATAAATGAATCAATGGCCACACGTCTAGACTAAACGCGATGTTGCAGTTCCAGGGGTTGGATTCGGAACGCCACGCGACTTCTCGATGTACTCATTGCTCGCAGTCATGTATCTTGTAGCAAAGTATCGGCTGGAGTTCTTGCTCAGCCAGATGGTGAACTTGGACAGTTCTTCACGGAGTCTATTCGTTGACTGGAGGTCCATATTTGTCTGTGCAATGAGCTCGGGCATCGTTGCTATGGAGTATCTGTTAGCCATGTATATGGCAGATTAAGGCACAGAAAACCTACCAAAAAGACGAGTCAGGTGCTCTGCACCGTAGATGTCGAGTGGTCCCTTGTCGGCGTAGTCGCCCGAGCCTGCCTCCCACTTTTTGCGGAGAGCCCGGTACTGCTCGCGTTCAAACCGGTAAAGGAGGACCTTGTCAAGCGCTTTGTCGAAGTATTCACGTACACCCATAACGACTTCTTCAAGGACGTCCGTATCAGCCGAGCTTGTGCGCTTGGGCTTCTCCTCATTGACGTAGTCGTCCAGGATCTGATTGACCGGGGACTTGGCAGGCAAGGCCACGACTTGCTGGTTCTTGGTGACATTTTCCCAATCATCCACTAGGAGAGACTTCAGATTATCTGGCATTACGATCCTTACTGAAGGCCGCACGTAAAAGCTCTCCTCCTGTGATGACACAGTTAGTATGTGTGATCAACAGGTGCTGCCCCGTGTGCGCACCGTCACTAGCGGTGTGACAGGCTACAGGGAATATTGAAGGCAAAAATGCAGCAGACTTACCTTTTCGATATCGTTGTCACGAGCTCGCTTGGTTCCGCGGCCAGGCACTGAGGTTTGCCTTTCCTCGCTGCCTCGGGCGGAACTGCGGTCGGAGCCTCCCCTCTTCTTGACAGAGGCTTTGGTGCTCTTCTGGCGGAATGCAGCCTCTGCCTCACGACGAAGAGTGGTGGCTAATTCTCTGTTTTCCTCCGTGAATTTACGAAGGCGGTCTTGGGGAACCCAGTCATCCCAGCTGGAAAGACAGAACAAATGTCAGCAATTGTGGCTCTGACAAGGACACCTCTCCGTTCCGGCGTGATGGTGGCTTCACCGGCAGAAGGGAAATTGCGCAAACCCCGTCCTTCTGCCATTTAGAATAGAGTCACAATTCCAACCCAAGACAGGAGGTGAGAGAATTCGGAGAGATGAAGGGGATAACGCTAGGTTAGACGTACGTATTCTTCCAGCCCTTGTAGTGGACTAGATATTCATAAGGACTCTTACGGTCCTCTGGGTCTGTATGCCTCAGGTCAAGGATCTTGGCCTCGTACAGAATTTCATGATGAAAACAGAGAACCCTCTCGTCCTTCTGGTAGGTCATTTGGCTTGTTGGGGCCATTTTGAGATGAAGTGGCACGTAGACAGATCAAGGGGTGTCTGCTGTCACTGAGGGGTAGGATGCTGTTATAGCAAATCAAAATACCAGCCACAGGTTTCACCAGCTTGATCGCGAGAAGAAACAAGTAGAAACACGGAGTAGAATGGTGAGACAGGTATTTAAGGTCTCGTCAAGTCAAATTTGCCTCTGCGAAGCACGTGCACTGAGATGAACAGTGACTGAAGCAAGCGAAGAAAATGGCAACTGTGCGCACACAAGCAGGGAAGTGATGTGGCAGATGTGAGCCTTCACTAGGCCTTGCAGACAGCCAGCTTATAATGATTCTGGCTGGTTTGGAAAATAGTTGATTGGCTCCAAGCAGTGTCAGAACCTCCAATATAAGACAGGAGCCGGTGGTCTCACAGTGAATAGCTGGTTATTCCCTGATTATTTCGGGAAGATGGCCGGAACAAAACAAATCTTTCTGGTCCAATGCCAATCCGAGAGGATAATGGGGTTGCAGAAGTGGTGAGGGTTCAGAGCATGTCGCGGTTGGGACAAGAAGAGGAAGCGGAACGACTGGATGAGGAACGCGTCCAAAAGGGCAAGTCACGAACTTTCCCGGCTAGTTTTAATTGCTTTGCCCGCCGCCATCTCATCTTCCTCTTTCTTTATTCCATCAACACCAGCAACGTCTCATCAATTAATCTTGCATACAACCCGGCTACGGTCGTTCACTTCAGCAAGCTGAGCACTGTTACTCAATCATTGTTCCACCCCAGCCACCTTGGTGTTCTGGTAACTTAATCGGCGCAAGACGCGATACACTCCGATTGAGGGTAACACAGCAGCGACAAGACAATATCACCTCAGAAGGTGAACCAAATAAAGCCTCCAAAGGGCAAACTAGTTGAATTCAGTGTTAGCCATAATTATATCGTGTGTTGACTGCGCCATCCTGCTATTCATCCACCATGGCGCCTACGGAATCCTCAATTCTGGGCAATTTTCTGCTCTCACCGGCTCCTTTGCCGACGATCATGTCGTTACAGCAGTTTACTGAGCTCTTCCCAAAGCGTTTGCGGTCTCATCCGCACATCAGGGCGCTTTACCGCGAACTGCAAGAGCTACGGGAAAATGACATGGACCTCGTCAACGGTAACATTGACAAGGAGGTTCGCCAGGGGGAGACCCAGAAAGCAGAGCTCCGGAAGTCTGTCACCAAAACAGGTGTTGACGGACTCAGCTCTAGCGATCAGCGTGAGATGGATATGGATGTCCAATTGTTCGGACAAACATCGTCTTCCGACTATCATTCACCATCCAGTCTCCTGGATGCCATGGAGAAGGCCATCTCGGACATTGACCGTCAAGTTTTTGAGACCGATGAGGAAGCAACAGCGATCTTAACTATGCTCAACAACACGGTCGGAGAAATGAGCGACTTGCGCTACGGCAAAATGCAGGGCCCCGCCGGCACAAGCGGCGAAGACATGGTGAATGAAGCCATCCGAGGCTTGGGCCATCTGGAAGATGCGTGCTATCGTAAAAGCTGAGCCCTATTTGGCAGACGCATCACTATTATCGAGAATAATATTCTCACACCTCCATTTGCCTAATTGTCAGGCACGAATGACATAACTTGCCTTCCTGCTCAGTTGCATTGGCTAGATGCCGCAAAGCAACACTGCAGCACGGATACATACATTGTGTGAGACCAATGTGCTCCAGCTCGGCAAGTCCTCTGCTTCCTTGGACTAGACTCCCCTGAATGTTGGCCACCATTGGCCCTTCTTTCAGAACCTGGCCAACCGCATGTACGTGCATAAGGGTGATGATTCAGACAGGATCATACCGGGTTTGGGGGCCGGTAGAACAAGTCAACAGCACGAGTTCGCTTCTCTATTTGCAAGATTTGAACAGGACGTATATCCTATATATGGTCTTATATATGGTATACAGTGTCCGCATCATTACGCTGTTGCTCTTGTCTTTCACGAAAATCGAAGACTTCGTTGAGGATAATACCCTATTCAGCTATCAAATTGACATCTACCATCGCTTTCCCAGCTTCGAAAGACATAACATCTGTAAATCGTAGCTTATAGACTATCTTGGCGTGCTTAAATTCAGGCTCTTAAACCATGTGCAACTTCCAAAGCCGCCTTCATGGCACTACATCCCAAAGAGGAAATGCCGATAAGATACGAGATTGGCGTGACGCGCTAATCTTAATCTCTCTTTTCGCGACCTCCAATTCCAAGCCCAATTGCCACGCCCCCTATTTCCTACTTTATACACTTTCCTCACCACAAAACGACGAGCTCAGTTCCTCATCCGCTCAAGACACTTTTCCGAAAGACAGTAATTCAAAAATGCCATCAATACCCCTCCACCCTCGCGCATCCAATCCCTCCGCACGCGTCAACAATCCCCTCCCCCAGCTTCTGCAAACCCCCTCCGGTCTCGCCCTCCTCGAGCTCCAAGGCACTATCAATATCCCCTCGCAAGAGAACAGCGAAAACAACGAGTCGTCAGGCTCATCACCCGACGGTCCCGGCAATCCCAATGGTGCCCCCGTGTTCGAAACCCCCATCGGCAAACTCATGTTCCCCGATTACTCTCCGCAGTTTACAGCACCAGACGATACAAAGTGGATGAAGAGGGTCTATCTATATGTTGGACGGTATCAGCGAATGACCGGAGAGGTCAAAAAGCTATCACAGCCACTTGCAATTGTGCAGCGGAGACAGAAGGAATTGGGTGCGGCGGCTGACGACAAAGAAGAGTTGGAGATTGTCGAGATCGTGAAGTACAAGATCTACTTTAAGAGTAGACCGGAGCCTGTCAATGATATCTGAAGTGAGATTCTACGGATTAAAGCCGGACGAATCGGCGGTTTTGGAGATCTCGCGTTGCGCAGGCCGGCTATGGACACATTGAACGCAGCGTATGCGGACAGATTGGGTCCGTCGGAACTCAGGCGTGCTGTTCTATTCCCATCGAGGATATCATCCATGAACCGTCGGCCGCTTAGTGCCGAGCTGACAATACCGACTCACATACATATAGTTCGCTCGATGGCGGAGATTGAGAGTCGGTCTCGAGTACAATTCGTGAGGATATTGCATACAACATGCCGGTTGATGGCCCTTGTTATAAGCCATTCTCCATTCATATACGTGGCGTCAATGGAACCCGATTTCCCAGTTGGAGTCAGCATTCAGCTGGAAAGGGAACGATTGATATGAATCTCACAGGCCCGTTCGTGTCGTGTCAGGCTATATTACTCGATATGCTGGGAATGCCTGGCAGAATGCCATCTATAATACCTCGAGGGTGAACCGTTCGCCTACCGGAGTCTGAAGGCGCATTGCTTTCTGCGGTCTTTATGAGTCCATTAAGCAGAGTCTTTCATGACGAGGACTGAGGCCACGATTCTGATTAGTTAGTCGACTTCTGCGCTGTCTATCCCGCTGTCCAAGATATGCCACGATGTTATCGAAGTGGTCATTCGACGGCGTGCGCCTAGCATGGTCTTCCTTCGCCCTACAGACTATCATCACGGCGACCTGTGATAAGGCTCCTAGTGACAGGCGCGAGCTGTATAACGATAGAGCCTGAAGCAGAGGCTCAATACAATGGCAACATGGAGGACAGGAAGTATACCAAGCCAATAGTGAATTCACAAAAGCAATTCATTACTACATATTCAACACAACAGCTATGTGTACCATGAACAAACTAGCAATCATAAGAACATCTGAAAACAAACAATAACTTCAGCGAAACTGATCATCCACCAGCAAAAGTACTAGTCGAAGTGGTGGCCAGCCTGGTAATATTCCGCCATCCCACAGACCCGAGAAAAGACATACCCGGGCGGAATCATTTCCTCGCCCCAGTTCCGCCAACCTATTTCATTCCGTCCCTTCGAATGCAGAACATCCCATCCTGCATGCACGCCTCCTGTCAGTTACACTGCAGTTGACATCCATGCAAATCAATTCTTCCTGTACAGAAACTATTCAAATCAACAAACTTCACATATCACCAAAAGTCTCAAAGTAGACACCAATAGCACAAACCCACTTCCCCCCACCCACATCCACATCCGTAACTACCTTAGATCCGAGGGAAAGAACCTAAACCTCTCCCATCCGAACATCCGTCGGAAGCCGACACGAAGATCCATACACTCATTCCCAGCAAAACAACCCATTGTCCCTAGTATTCTCTACGACAAACCCTTTCTACTACCGAGAAACAACAGAACATAATACTAGTCTAGTTTTCTTTTACCCCGCAGTACCCCCCCCCCCCCTCCATCATCGGATATATCCATAACTACCAGTATAAATACCCCTCCATTTCCCTCTCTCCCTTGTTCCCCTCCATCCCATAACCAACGCCTCCCTCACACACAGACACACATTACTATAGACACTGATAAAAAGAGATCTACTCAGTGTTCCTCCGAAGAACCTTCACCACATTCACCCGCAAAATGGCCCCTATCGAACGCATCACGCTCTTCAAGATCCCCAATGATGCGGACCGCGATCGCGTCCTAGAGCAGTATAAGGTTTTGGCTAAGACGGCTGTTAAGGTATATTTATTCCCTTCTTTCCTTTTTGTTTTTCCCCTTTTATAATCCCTATGTATATATATATATATATGCAAACAGTGACTTATCGTATATCTACAGGACGGAAAACCCTACATCCTCAGCTCGGCCGCGGGAGCCTCCATCCCGGATGAGCGCAACCAGGGCTGGAATCTGTCTGTGAAGACGACGTTCGCGTCCCTGGAGGATATGGTTTACTATGATGAGCAGTGTGAGGCGCATAAGGCGTTGAAGGCGGTTGTGGGACCTGTTAGGACGGATAAGTTGACGACGTTTTTTGAGAGTGTGTTGTAGGATTTTTTTTTCCTCTTTCATATTTATGTTCTATTATAATTGTCAGTATGTTTTTCATGTATAGATGATGATAGGCTACTGCTGGTTGGTTTGATTCATGGTATACATCTATTGGGTTCATGCCACTACTTCACACACTTGGTTCTGTTCGGCACTTGAAACAATAATGTCATCATGTCACAATGGGGAGAGGAAAAAGGGTCGGTCAGTTCGGTATGTGTCATGAAGTGAGTGCTAGCCATGTTGTTGCTGCCGCTGCTGCTGCTGATAACATAAGAGAGAACAACATTGATACAATTAACAAGGATAGTTTCTTCGCCCGTGGTTGCCTTGAACGTGAACATGAACATGAACATAATTACCCAACAAGGCTTTCTCCCACGCGTGCCAACCGCTTAAATGTACAGATAGTAACAGGGATATAGTTAATCATGGTTGGTAACTGGACGAAGAAAAAGCAAAGCAGCGAAGCCAGGCAACACCCGCTAAACTCAGGTTAGAATATATCTACATCCCGCTGCTCAGTTGAGAGCCTTGCGAAGATCGCTCCATTTCTGTTTCAGGTTCTCGTGTTCATCATGAATCTGGTTAAGTTGGGTCAGATGTCGTTGCACTTGATCGCATATTGATGAGAACTTACCTCAGCCCATTTCATCTTAGCCTCCACTAGCTCCTTCTCCATCTCGGCCATCTGTTCGACCATCGACCGGTTCTCGTTTTGGACTTCCATGTTGCGCTTCATGATGCGGTCCATCTCAGTCCGCAGCTTCTCCTCGACTTCGGCCGGTTGTTTATCCACGACGTTCTTCAACTCGGTGACCTGCATCTTCATGGCATCATTCATGTCCGTTAATTCTTCGTTTTCCACCTTCAGGTGCACCAGCTCGGACGCAAGCTGCACGTGCTCCTTGTCTGATGCTTCGGCTTGCTCCTCTAGTAGTCGGATTCGAGCACTCTGAGTGGCAACGGTGTGCCGAAGGTTGTCTAGCTCCTGCTCACGCTCCTTCTCGGTCCGTACCATTTCCTCCCATTCCTCTGTGTACGCGCGGATTGTCTCAGGCTCAAGAGGGATGGCGCAAGCATCCTGGACCATGATGTCGGCGCGATAGACTTCCTTGTCCGCGGCCCCAGAGCTTCCGAAGAAACCAGACTCCAAGATAGATGACGCCGAGGGCTGCTTATCAATGTAAACGTCAAAGAGGCGCTCCTTCAAAAAGGTTGTTAGCGGTGCCATGTCCCTCATGCCCAACAGAGTGTCTGCATTCCTGCGCATGATCGCCAGGGCGAACTTCAAGATGGTATTCTCAAGGCCCTCTTCGAAGATGAGATCGTAGACGCGAAGAACCAGTTGAAGAGGGAATCGGTAGGCGAATAGCGTCAGGAACCATTGAGTGGCATACAACTGAGGGGGTACGCCCCGCCGCCGGAGGTGACAATAGAGAGCCGGCTCCACGTCCTCCAGCAGGCGTTCGAACAGATATAAGCTGCGATGGAGGCCTGGCATGTCATGGATGAACAGCTCCCGCAGTCCGTACTGATTCATGAGCTTCACGAGGAGCGTAAATGCTTCAGCCTCGTCCATCTAAATAAGTTTAGCATCAGCAATCATGTTCTTGATGTTAAAGTAGAGATGTAGAGCTGCTCACATTGAATAGCAATGGCATCACAATAAAGTTCATCCCCTGAGCATATCCCACGGCCTCATCATATAAAGCGTATGCCTTACAGAGCCCAAATAACCCCTCCTGGTTTCCTTGCGACACGAAGTAGCGTGAATAGCTCGTGCGAGCACCAAGGTCACGACGAATAGTCTTCTCTAGCTTCAAAAGCGCAGCTGATTCCTCTTTGGCCTTCTTTTTCCGAGCTGTTTCGTTGGCAGCCTGCTCTTTGGACAGCTTCTCGGGATCCAACTCCTGGGAAGGACTCGAACCATTGACCGAGTGGGCCACCGAGGCAGAACGCTCCGATCGAACGGATGAGCGAGATGAAGAGGCCGTTGAGTCCTTCTCTCCGTTAATGGTACCATTCGGGCTGTTCTGCTTCTCCTTGTCCGTGCCACGGGCAATGAGCTCCCGGTAAACTTCCTCAAGCTCCGGGTTTCTGCTGTCTGCCAGAACCTGCCAGATCACTCCACGAATAGTTTGTGGAATGCCTCGTTTGATAGCGGCATTCAGTTCATCCGAGTTTGCCCCCTTCAACGCTTGCGCGCCATTGTTGACTAGTTGCTGCCAGAGCTCCCAGTCTACCGGCGCAGACGCGTCAGTTGCAGAGGTTGAAATACCCGCAACAGTTCCCGGGGCAAGTTTAGGGTTGACGGTTGACGCTCCATTAGGCGGCGACGTCGCCCGAGGGGCGGCCGCAATGCCATTCTCCCCTTCTTCCGGTATGCTGGGCGGAGGACTTCCGGCCGTAAAACTTGCACGTCCCGACGCAACGCTAGCCTCGTCATTCTCCGACGCGAGTCCTTCCTCTCGCAACCTGAGCTGTTTGAACTGGTCCTTGAGGCTGCTGCGCCTCGGCTTTCTATGGCCTAGACCATCAACATCCTCTCCCTCGTGGTGACGACCCATTTCCGGATTGCTTGCAATAGTCGATATGGATGCGGCCGTATTCCGACGTGGTTGTGCCGGAGGCGACTTGGCGTCCTTTCCGCCCGATGAGCTTCGAGACAGCCATGCAAACGGGCTGGTAAACGATCGAGTTGGCGGAGGAGGCGGTGCAACAGGGGCTTGGTTCTTTGCGGTAGAAGCGTTGGATGATCCCTGGAGGCGCGAACTGTGGGACGACGTGGAATCTCTAGAGGATAATGGAGGAGGGGTACCGGAGTTGAGCTCCTGGCTCAACGGCTGGTTTTCAGTCGATTCATCGTCCTTGTTGCTACTGGCAAGGTTCACGTCGTCGAGAGACGTTGTTGATAGCCTGTGCGCAGTCAAGAGTGGAGATTTCTGGAGTTTCTGTTTGCGAGGGGTATCCTCCGCTTCTGATTGTTTCTCCACGCCAGCATCATCTGTCTCCTCGGCCGATTCGTGGTCTTCGTGAGAAGTCGCCGGTAGCGGGGGAGCTTCCGTCAATTGAGGCGTGGCAACATTCGATCCGCTCGGGGGACTGTCTGTCAAAGACCGTGTGGAAGAGCTTTGGGGAATGGAAACGTTCAGACTGCCGTGGGTGTTCGGGGCTTCGGGCGCATCGTCAAAGGAATCCTGGTGCGAATAAGATTATGAGTCTTTCTTCGTGATCGCCAGGTTTTGGTGAGAAGAAGCTTACACCTTCGTACTCTGCGCTGTTCCTAGAAGACATATTGGGACCCGACCACCTGGGAGGGTGTCCACTATGTGAAACCAGCTGGTTTCTTCGATCCAATTTCGATCAACAAGAGAGGCGGCAGATACGAAATTCGATGTGTTTGATGGAAGTCCAAACAGCGATTATTCCATGATAGGGACCGAGGATAATGAAGAAAACCAGGTGTGTTCGAGCGGGAGCCACAGGCTGTAGCCGAATTGTAAATTGAGAGGGAAGGGGGAGAGGTTGGATAAGATGGGATGATGGGATGGAATGGACCCAGAGCCAGCGGGTGGAATTCCGGACTTTGTACCACGGGACTGGCAGGGGGGAAAAGATGCCCGCAATGGATCCAGGAGGGTTGGAGAGTGGATTTATGAAGATTCCCTCCTTCGTTCTTCTCCCGTTCGGCGGCAGAACAAAAAGGTCAGGCAGAGAACGATGTCAAATCACCGTTGCTGAGGAAGAATGAAAGTAAGTAAAGTAGAAAGTAGAAAGTAGTAGTCAACGGGAGATCCCCTGGCAAAAAGAAAGATGGGGGCTTGGCGAGACTCTCTAAACCCCGTGATTCGGATGCTGCCTTCCCCCTTAAACTAAACTACTTACTGTTACTACTAAATATACTAAATAGACATCCACTGGCAGGCGCTTCTTTAAGTCAACCACTAGTCTGCCTACACTACGACTTAGTCCCTTAGCCAGCCGGCAATAAGGACGTATCAAGCCAGCAGTGTTGGAGCTAGTGCTGGGGGGAGGAAGGGGGAAAGGAGAGAGAGAGAGAGAGAGAGGAGTAGGAGAGAGGCTGTTCCTTATGCAAAGAAAATACCTTCACAGCCATGCTCGGTTGGAAGAGAATAAAGACGGGATGGCTGGCGGTTCGACAGGTTACTTAGACTACACTGTACACTACTGTACTTACGTCTGTACTCGCATCAATTCTTGTGGTCGGGATTTATCAACAGGCGATGCGCGGGTTCCTGCCAGGTGAACCACTAAAATGATTCCGGGGCTGCATTAAGTGCCCATTCTCCCGCCCGAGGGAGACCAGCATTGAGCATTCCCGTGGACACTTGTTATTCTGAAACTCACCAACAAAAATCCATCGCGGTGGTTGGTCCCACTATGGAGCAAGTGCTGCAGCTGCTGCCCATCATCTTTCTTCCTGTTCCAGGTCCACCCCCCTCCCATCATTGCACAAGAGGGGGAGAAAAGAGAAAAAAAAAAAAAAAAAAAAAAAGCAAGGAAAAGTAAGTTAAAGATCGGAAAATCTTCTTGTCAACAAAGCAAAAAAATTATTCTCCCCCCCGCAGATGGCGTCTATAGATTACTATACATATCGCATCGGCAAGGGATGAGCTGACCATGACCGGCTCAGCGGCTGAGGGAGTGTTCAAAATCCAGCCACCGTTGGAGTCGCAGCGGGTCCAGCTTCTTCAATTCCGACAGCCAATCCTGCACCTTCTTTTTCCTCTCTCCACTGGGCGCACTCCCCTCCACCTTCCACATCAACATCGTACAATCAATCAATGCTTGGTAAATATACTTGCAATCCTCAGCCCCATCCAACATATCTTGAATCTCGTCGATTTCCTGTCGGAGATAGTCTAGGCGTTCGGCATCACTCAAGTGCGGTGCCAGCGTCTGATCCGCCACAGATGGATCAAAGACGCTCATTAGGTTCTGATGATAGAACCATAATGACTGGTCATACGGGTCACACAAGGCACGATGGATCAAGTCCAATTCTTCCCAGTATGATATGTCAACACACATACTTGTACGCCGTCTCCAGGCCACGCAAATGACAAAGGGGATGACGTACCATTGTCAAGCATCGCTTTTCGCTCCGCGTCGCTAGCGGATTTCTCATTCAACATGCGCTGGATGAGTTTCGTACGATAATGCCAGGCCGAGAAGTTCGAGAGGTTAGCCCCAATCATCTTCTTTGCATATTCGTACTCTGTCTGCGTCATCTGTTGCCCTTCCTGCTCCTCCGATTTGAGCTCTCGCAGCGTCTCTACGACAAAGCGTCTGTAACCCCAACCGTGGAAGTTTCTGCTGTCGAGGGTAAGCATCTTCCCTACCAGCCCCAGTTCCTCCTGCCAGAATTTTTGCGCAGCAGGTACTGGAAGCAGACGCTTGGCTTCATCCAACAGCCAAGTACGGTAGTTCCATATCCAGTAGCATTTGGGAAAGCTACGTAGGAGGGGGACCGTGAATAGTAGGTCATTCTTGATTAGTGTCGCAATCTGCTCAGCAGTTGCTTCGTTTGAGTCGGCTGAGGCTGCTCGTGAAAATTCATTGCGCAACACCTGGCGCCGATAGTTCCAAACGGTATAGTACTCCGGGTTGCTGGTCAGTAGTTCGGCTATTTTCTCTAGAGTCTCTGGCGTATATTGTTGTTTCGCAATCTATTCAATCCCTATCAGCTAGCGCTGGTGATAGCTTGCTTCTTGCATGTGGTCTACCTTCTCGCGGACCGACTGATCAAGTTGGCGGTATTTCTCGATTTTCTGAAGCTCTTTCTGCCGACCTTCTTCGGTCTGCTCGCCTTGGAGCGAGTAGCGGGGAATACCATGCTGCCCGGCGGTTAGCGAAGGGTGTGTGGTGCCTTAGGGAAAGGTGTCATTACGGCTGCCATGCCGAAGGATGCTTCTCTCTAATTATGCGCGCGTAATATGGTGGACAGTGGACAATGTATAGTGGGCGGAACTGGCAGAGTCAGGAGAGCAGGCCGCACTTTATCGATAAGAATACTTGAAGGAGTCGATGCGGTTGCCTGAATGGGCGATGCCGCAGCCACCTTCCTGATTCAGTTCCAGTCACGTGTCCTGTATACATCGACCGGTCTTCACGAGGTTTGTCCATCACACAAACCTTTAATATCTTGTTCTTAGGGATTTATCTGCCATGCCATCGGCTATAGCTATATTTGTACAGCATGGCAGTCTGTCGATAAGGTCTCTTCATTCGTTCATTCTTTCCACAACACACCCAACTTTTATTCTGGCATACACATAACGCATTTGAGCATCGAGATACCGAGTTGTAACTGGGTCCGGAATTCAGTAGGGCAATGAATCATTCTACAATTCACTCAAGGGGAAGCTCTATCTTAGCAGATGAGAAGGATGTTCTTCCAGAGCCGCGACCCTTGGGTTCAACGGCCCGGAAACGCAACGCTGTGACATCCACCTCTCTTAATGCTCACACTCCGCCGCAACTAGAGCCTATCACTCATTCTAAACTTAACTTAAACACTCCTTCAACAAGAAAGTCAAAGGGCAAGAGCAAGTCTATTGAGGAACACTCCCAGTCTCCTCGCAGGGTAGCTAGAAGTTTTGAATCTCGCAGTGATGTTACTCACACTTCGACAAAGAAACACCGTAGCCTCAGGTCTCCAGGGCCAGTCAGGAAAGGCTACAATAAAATCAGGAAGCCTATCGCTCTTGACACGCTTGAACTTGACCGGAAAGGCCCCGCGCTGCCAGATAGGTTCATTCCCAGAAGAGAGAATAGCATTACTCCATCAACACCCTTTCGGGTAGGGAAGAGCGCCCGAGAACTTTCTCCGGAGGAGAGGCTTCTACGACAGCGTTTACCAAAAGAGGACCCTTTCCTGCCAACTCGCTCTGGAAGACCTATCAACACACCAAGGATACCGTCTGACCGTATTTGCAGTACTCATTATGGCCCTCATCTCGTCATTGACCCGGCCGTTCCGAGTAATGATTTCGCCCGTGGTTCCAGGGACTTTTCTAGACAAGTCAGCAATGGGGCTGTCTGGAACGTGGGAGGAACATCAGCTGCACTAGGTCGACGATCTATGGCGACTCCTAATGGCTCGGGTGGGCAGATTGCCACTGGAACGACTGCACCAATGTTTGCTGCCAGATTCCTGCCCCATGTTGCGTCAACAGAGGAGCGTGAGAAACATAAGTCCAGAGTGGCTCTTGCCTTGGATATTGACCCAGCAAGGAGACTCCTGAAGAACTGCAAGCCTTGGCCTTTGCTTGAGTCCTTACCGAGCCCGTCATCGCCAGACTTTGAGAAATATTCTCCGTTTGTTTGGAAAGATAATGCCTGGAGGCGGGCAGAGAAGTACCAGTGTAAGTGACTGCTTTTGGTTATAAAACATGACTGTGGCAACTGTGATCATCCGTTTCTTTGATATGCATGTGAGAGGTTCCTTGCCTTCAACCCAGAAAATCTATGATAGCATGTCTTTGCCACATAATCCATCGTTTATTCAGTAAGGCCGCCGTCTAGCAGCATTCTCCTTTCATGTCTTTATCGTCATATTTGCTAGCAGTATACGCCAACTAACTTTCGGACTTAACTCATAGGGATTGTTGCAAAGGAGGGTGAAAGGGTGGTCCCGAACCGCCCTTTTCGCATCCTGGATGCTCCCCTCCTCCGAGACGATTTTTATTGTTCGACATTAGCATACTCATCCATTTCTGGCATACTTGCTGTCGGCCTCGGCCATCGAGTGTACCTATGGTCTGAGCATCTGGGTGTGCAGCATCCGCCACTCAGTGATCAACACCCCTCAAACTATGTGACATCACTTGCATTCTCCTCGGAGAACGGTGGAAAAAGCATTTTAGCCGTCGGAAGACAGTCGGGTATGTTATCTCTTTGGAGTACATTCGATTCTGATGTCCGGTTTGAGATAAGCCACCCAGATTCCATAACTTGTCTGGCATTTCGGCCAACAAAATCCCGGCGATTATCCGAAAGGCTCCGTCACCTCGAAGTCGATGTTGAGGAGCTCGCTGTAGGTGATGATCTTGGGAACATCTGGTACTACTCTGTAGAATGGCCTGATAGTGAAGAATGGGATGAATACGACTTCAATGGATCCATGACTCTGATTGCTAAGATTTCAGCGCACACGCAGCAGATCTGCGGCATCACTTGGTCCCCGGAAGGCTCCTATCTTGCAACGGGAGGGAATGACAACTGCTGCTTGCTCTTCGACCTCCATAATATTCTTCCTCCACGGGAGCACAAGCCTTCATCTCCGGGTCGCACACCACATCAGTCGCGTCAGTCGGAAGGCACAGAGTGTACCGGCACGTTTACTTGCTTTGCTGCGAGTGCTAGCAAACAGCTTTTTCGGCGGCGCAGTCTTATAAGTCACCTACTTCCGCCCTGGGCCTTTTCCAGCGCAAAGCCACTGTATTCTTCTCTCCTTAATCATACTGGGTCATTGATCTCCGGCGGTGATCGAACCGTCCTGGTGCCGTCTAACCGCCAAAGACATCGGCTGGTACATGGCGCCGCAGTCAAAGCTATCGCGTTTGCCCCTTGGCAACCGTCTCTTTTGGCTACTGGGGGCGGGTCAAACGACCGAGCCATTCATTTCTACCATGCCCCGACGGGCGCCTGTCTAGCCACGATCAACGTGTATGCCCAGGTGACCAGCTTGATTTGGAGTCGTACACGACGGGAAATTGTTGCTACATTCGGATTCGCACAGCCCGAACATCCGTTTCGCATCGCAGTGTTCGCCTGGCCGAGCTGTGAGCAGATCGCTGCGATACCTTGGGGGCCGCATGGAAGTAGTTGGGACAGCCCTGAAAGCGACATGATTGATTGTGGGCGTGCACTCTGCGCTGTGAGTTATCCCGGCCGTCCTCGCAACTGCGAAGACCACAGATCGGATCAGGAAAGCCGTTCCTCTACATCGATGGTGATGCACGACCGGCTAGCTGAACCAAGTCGGAGCGAGCCCAGCCGACGGAGCACGGTTCGGGAAGTTGTACGACCTCGCGCCAAAGAGGGGGGTCTCTGGTGTTCGCGCACGGTGCAAGAAGGCTGTATCATCGTGGCTTCCAGCGACCAAAGTGTCAAATTTCATGAAGTATGGAGCGGTCCCAAGCGAGGCGCGGCAGTTGTGGCCGGACCTCTCGGAGGCAGTGGTATTCTCGAGGGGCTCGAAGGACTGGAGATTCTCGGAGACGAAATCATCCGTTAATGAACATTACAGGCTCACACATATCATTATGATTATTGATTAGAAAGAGTTTGGCTATCACTATTACCCGAGAGGGCAGGTGTACCTGGATACTTAGTTGCATTGTCAGATTGCGGCAATAGATGGTCGAGTAAACCTAGAAAACTGGACCGGTGCGCAGATCATTCTTGATTTGGGGTTCATGCATTCTATAGCGCCTCTTAATTGACTCAAGCTTCGATCGCCAGATCGTGCTCAAAGCTGAAGATGTTCCCACATCCAAAAGAGCTGAACTCTCGTCTCGGTTAGAGGGCTGCAGATAGTTATTGAGCAATAAATAATGCGCTCTGCTCCCTTCCCAGCATACCAACCATTTCTCCCTCCCAAAATAACCATATTACCCAGTACTCCTGCATATTAAACCAATTAATTACCCCATCAACAACCATATCCCATCCAATAAACCATAAACCATAAAACATCATCCACCATGCCTCTCCTGCACACCCTCCTAACCACCTTCCTGGCTGCTGCTGCATCCACCACCACCGCCCTCGCAGCATCAACCACCACCACCTTCCCCAGCACCCTCAACATCACCACCCTCACCGCACACAACAACCAGTCCGTCCTCGAATGCTGGGCCCTCGACCCAGGCTACTCCACCTCCGCCCAAGCCGGTGTCTCCGGCACCGCCATGCTCAATCTCGGCTCCGTCACCAACAACGCAACTAATCTCCTCATCCCCGGTGAATATGATGGCGGCCGCCATAATGCGCCCACGAACCAGTACGTATTCCTCGGCCCTCTCAGCCCATATCTTTTACAAAACAAATATATATATATATATATACATAAATGTACATATGCTAAAGATATATAAATTGGAAACAGATGGGTCATCTTCCTCTCCGGCGTGGCGCACATTACTCTCCCGAACTCAACAGACGATGCGTGGATAGTCGGGGGTAAGAACGGGGCGATCTTGGCCCTGGATACCGCGGAAGTTAGTGCTTTGGGACATTATACTACTTATCCGACGGAGGAGAGTACCGTCGCGTGGGAGATCGCGTTGAAGGAGATTCCTGGGCATAGGGTTTTGCATTCGGGGGCTTGTGGGGAGGGGGAGTTGTTGTAATTTACTAGATTTTATCTGTAGATGATGATGGTAGTTGAATGATGGTATGTTTGTTTGTGGTCAGTTGCCAGTGTAGGATAATTAGTTGTGGGGATGGGGTAGTAGTGGTTGTGGTGATTGTATATACTAGTAGTGGTTGCTGAGTTAGGTAGTAGCTCTCGGTAATTACTAGTAGTATATACAGTTGAAGGTACTACTTCAATAGTACCACTATTAACTTTCAAGTGTTCCTATTCTCATGCACCCCCCAGGCTTGCTGATTAGTATGAAGGGTTGTATCGAGGTTATATATTGTTTGCTACTACTACTCGCAGTTACTGTACTACACCAGTGGAATCGAATGAATCATAATATATATTTATAGTACTCCGCTCCTTAGTTCCCTCCCCTTCCAAAGTCTAGCAATGATGCATGTTATAATGAAACAAGAAGATGATAAGATAGATATAACCAAACAAAACGTAGACAAAATTTGAAAAAGAAAAAATTCCTTTGGGCCTTGTTCCTTGTCCTTTCTCTGACTTTTGGTGGGAGGATAGTAGTGGTAGTGGTAGTGGTGGTGGTTGTGGTAAAAAGAAATAGTAGTATAAATCAAGACCATCATCCGGGGACACACAGTGCTGATGAACAGGGTATAAGATCTACAGGGGAGGTCGAAGAATTCGGGTTCTCATCAATCAATCAATCAATCAATCAATCGACGATTGCATCTATTTTCTGCCCTTGTTCTTCCCCTTTCCTCGGCCTCCGCCGCTCAATCGGGCCTTCTTGGACGGGGGTGGCTTCGAGGTCGACAGTGTTTGCTCGTCCTCCGACTCATCTTCCGTGTCCGCAATGAAGTCTACCATCGATCCGACACTCTCTGCGTCCTCGTCGTCCTCGTCTTCATCTTCCTCTAGGGACTCCTCGGCATCAGAAGATCCGGCGGACTCTTCCGCCTCCACGTCAAGGATGTTCTCGTCCTCTTCTTCTTCCTCTTCGCTGCCCTCGTCTTCCTCGTCCTCCGACTCGTCGCCGGTCTGGACGCCGTTCATCATAGACTCCTCTTCGTCGAAGGCCTGGTCGCGTATCGACTTCCGCGGGGTGACCATGTTCTTGGCGTCGACGTCGCTGTCCTCGTCCTCGTCCTCTTCCTGGCCCTCCACGTAGATAATGTTTTCTTCATCTTCGCTCTCCATGGCCTCTTCACCGCTACGGATGGACCGACGCAGGCCAAGCTGTGCGTCCAACATGTCCAGCTTGCCCTTGAGCAGAAGCAGAGAAGGAAGGCTGGAGGAGCGCTGCTCCATGACCTTGAAGAGGGTGGACATCCGCTTCAGAAGGTCGGGCTTGCCGGCGAGAGCTCCGCCGTGGGCGACACAAGTCCATTGCACCCACACGAGTAGGTGGCCATAGCGACCCGGCCGAGTGGAGAGGCGCTCTGCGAGTTTCTGAAGTAGGGTCGCTGCGAGAGAGGAATCGAGACGCTGAATAGTGGTGCGGATGATGGAAAGTTCGCCAGTGTGGAAGCAGGACTCGAGCATGGCGTTGTCGTTGGTTTTGAGGGACTGGGTGAGAACGGTGGAAAGGGACACTCCCGTGGGAATCTGCTGCACGGCTGCGCTGGGCTTGCCTGGAACAAGCGATCCCATATGAACGTCGTCCTCAAGCTCAGCCTCCACGTCGACCTCCTGGTTAGCGCGCATGAGCTCTCCGAAAGAAGGCTCGCCTGTCTCGTCTTCATCCTCCTCCTCCGAGCCAGATTCCTGGGCATTGCCCATCTCGACATCGCTGTCCGCGTCAGACTTCTTCTGCAACTGCTTGGAATCGTTCTTTTGCTTGGGTTGCGCCTCCTCGTCGTCCGACTCCTCGTCGCTGCCAGCTACAGAAGCAGCATCCTTGGAATCTTGCATCTCGATATCGTCTTCAATAACATTTCCCTGTTCCACAACTGCCTTGGACTCGTCGACTTGGTTCTCGTTAGCGGCTCTCGTTCCGTTCGTCGTGACCGATCCCAGAACCGAACCAGACTTGGACTTGGCGATATGCTTGGTGCCTGTGAAAAGCAAGTCGTCCGTCTCTTCGTTGAGCCACTTGATCCGCTCGAAAACCGGAACCACACCGCCCTCGGCCCAAGCAACAACCAAGTCCGGACCTTCGAACGAAGCGGCCACCATGGAAACCAGGGCATTGGACGTCGCGGACACAGTCACCTTGATCTGGGAATCAGCTCTCCGGATAGCCTGCTTCGATCTGGCTTTGAGGCTAGCGGCGCCCTTAGCAGTGGACTGATCGTTCGGCAGCACGAATGGCCGAGTGAAGAGTTCGATGGTGCCATCCTCGGTGACTGCAGCGATGACCTGCTTCTCTGCCGGCAGAGTAGAACCCTTCCGTTCCGCACCGGTGTACAGAGACACCGATGATACACCATTCTCGGCCACGAGGTTCAGGGCAAGCTTTCTTTTCTCAACATCGAAAACAGTGATGTAACGGTCGCCATCGGCAGCGAGGAAGAGTCCAGAAGCGGCAGAATCCGTAGAAGAAGGAATGATGTGCTTGATCGGGTTCCGCATCGCATCGAAGGTGACTGGGGCTTCATCTTTTTCTACGCTAACGACGTACGGGGTCTGAGAGGCGCAGATGACAGGTGGGTTTGAGGGAAGCGGGCGCGCCAGTGTGCTGAGGGCCGATGTGCTGGGAATATGGATTGTCCTAGATAACAGTTAGGTATAAGGCCGGGCTGTACCAAAGTTGCTGGGAAAAGAGCTACCTGGTCGTCTTCCCGGTGAACAGATCCCACTGCACAAGCTTATTATCACCGCCGATACTCCAACCCTCCTGTCCAGGTCGGCTGGAGGTAAACTTGAAGTCTCTGATACCTTTCTCATGTCCGTTTGCAAGCGTTCCGACGATCTTGTCCTCCACGGGCGAGTACATGCGGATTTCGGAGGCACTGGTACCAATGGCAACAACTACGTCTCCCTGGTCGAACCCGTTGCCATTGACGTCGGAAGGTCTCTTTCTCTTCTTCTTGGACTGCTGATCGCGATCTTTCTTGGTGCTGGAGTAGTAACCCCAATCTAGGGAAGTGACCGTCTCCTTAGGACCCAAGACATGCTCGCATTGTAACCGTCCGGTGTTCGTATCGTGGATGCGGAGATGCTGAGCATCGAGGCCTTGGATGACAGATGCAAAAAGCGCCAATTGGTATTCCGACGGGGCAAACGAAGCCTTCAGTATCGAAGACTTATTCCCGGTATATGTGAGGCCGGATGCCGCGGGCGACGCAGCGGAGGAAGTTTTCGTCGCGGGCGGGCGAGACGCTTTCTTGCCCATTTTGAACTGGCTCGCTGTATAGGCGGATGGGAGCAGATGCAAGATAACGTGTCGCAAAGCAAGCACGCAAAGGTAACAAGAATCCTAGACCCGCTGCGGATAAGGAACAGAACCTCTTGTGCTGAAAGCCAGTTGAGCTGCAAACCGTCGGCGTCGCTGGGCCGTTGATGCTGGAGGAGGAAAAAAAAGTTCTGTAGAGATGCGCTTGGCCCGTTGCGGTCTAGTCGCCTGTGAACCTTAGTTCCGCTCCGGGCGTCTTATCTAATCCTCCGCGCGGGTTGCAGCACATAGTAAAATAACTAAGCAGCCAGCGGCTCTCTCCTCTCCAAGAGCACAGAACTCTCTCCTCTTCCTTCGACGTCGATCCAACAGCGCCCTCTCCAGTCTCCCAATGCGACGATTCTCTTCACCTGTCTGTCTGACTGACTGACTTGTTCCCATCTGCTCACATTTTACTCATACTTCACATGAATCAATGTCCCCTGCAGAGTGCTTCGAGTCCATTTGCTATTATGGTTCTGTTCACCATAAGATTCACAGACGCCCGCTGGGCAATATTCAGAATGCTTGACCCCGCGTCGTCTTCTACAGCCAACTAACCACTGCTACAAGTTTCTCCTGATTCCCACACTTACTCGCTCCACATACAGCTTCTTTGGGTGGTGACAATGGGTTTGTCAAGCTTTTCTTTTCGCACCCATTTCTCTTTCACATGATCACACTCGCAACTATAATTTCATTCTTTGATGACTCTTTCCATGGATCCATCTAGCTTATCCCTCACAGAGGGGGGTGGCACTCGGGTGCACTGGACCTCGTTAACTATACGAAGAATGACTCACACTTCATCTGGACATATCTTGCTACCTATGCAGGTATCCACGTCTTGATCCACAAAAAGTTAGGGGCTCTGGCTGAGACAAGACATATCCGAGATAATGGAGCACACATGGGGTAGTTTCTGATCGAGACCAACAGAACAAGGAGTGGCAGCAGGCGCCACCGTTACTCTATGGCTGCCTAGACGAGTCATCCAGTCAACCCAGCAATATTGTGAGCAAGGTAACTCATCAAACGCCAGTTGGGAATGCCGCAGCCACAGCAGCCGCCACTTTTACAGCTCTTATACGTGATACCTTTCACCGGTATGCGGGCCAGCTCGCGAAATGGTGTTGTCATTCGGAATCGGAATCGGAGCTTTGGCCCGGAGTGGTTGGTTACATCAGCAGGCACACCCAACCTAGTCCGGATCCGATGCAAGGGAGGGTTCAGGGCCTAACCCTGGGGTTTCATCAGGTCTGGTGACCTCCACAGCCTGGCTCGGCGTCCAGCTCAACAGGCTTCACCCCGATACATGATGCACTTCTTATACCGCTTGAATGCCTGACAGATTTTTGGGTATGTCATATCTGACCTGACTCACCTTCAGTATCATCACGATGCATCTCGTCGATAAAATGGGATGATGGGGGCTCTGTGCCGATCGTTATTCCCCCAAAGTTTGGAAGGTGTGGAATGCCTGGTTGCATTTTCACCTCATGTTGTTGTCTTCACCACCACCTAAAGACTTTTTTTTTTTTTTTTTTTGCTCACACCTCTCTTGTTGTTTTCGATGTTTCCGACAAAGGGAACTTTTGGTACCCGGAACCTGGGTCCACCGTCCAGGGTTGGTTACAACCAATAACAACTCGTATCTCGTAGAACGCGTCATCCCTGGACCAATCAGCGGCTGCGGAATGGCTTGAACTAGAATAATTGGGACTAGCGTGGCCGATGGAGTTAGCGGCAGAGGACGGACGGGCGCAACGCGACCGTTCGTACTTAAGGATTCTAGCACCCCCTCCGACTTTCTCAGTCTCTGTTTCTGGAGCTGAGCTGAGAGCTGCTGCGCGCCGGTCACGCTTTCCTTATTACCCTGCCATTCACGCCCGCCCCCCGACCGCCCTTTGTGTCCTCGGCTGCCCCTGGACTGCGCTCCATCTCTCCTTCCTTCATAAACACGCTATTCACGCGTCATTCGCGTCGCGCGCTTGCTCGATCCCAGCCACAGCTACTGCAGCTGCTTATTCGGGTTCCATTTTTTACTTTTGGCCCGCCCCTTTCCCCTTTTTTTCTTCTAATATTATTAGCAACGACTCCATCGCGTTGCCGACAACACGGACTTTACTTCACTGTACCTTCCTCATCGCTTCTCCCACAGTCCCCTTTCAGTTCTTACTTCCAGGCATCAACACCTGGTTCTGGCCTCAGGCAGCAATCGCGGCTTGGCACGTGCAGATTGTGGATTGACGAGCATTTGAGCTCCAACTGACATTCTCCTTATCTCGTCTTCTCTCACCTGCAACTTTCCCCCTAGTCCCTTTCTTTTCATTGAATTCCGTCTGTTTCCATCTTCGGTCTGGCGACCCTTTTGCCTCCCGCTTAGTCACCGGTACTTGCCGCACCACGTGACTGCAGGCTATCTTCCGCCCGCCGCCCTCTTGGCAATATAAATATTCCTCCTTCCTGTCGCATTCTCCACCCCCCTCCGGCCCGCGCTAATCTTCCATCCTTTCTTGTATCTCTTGCAACTTCCGTGGCGTCGCATACCATCTGTGGCCCGCGCAAGACACCCGTCTGCCCTTGTGTGTCTTCTGTCATCTAATCAGCTGTTGTCGCTCGCCGATTACCGAAAATCCATACATTAGTCTGTGTTAGCGCAGAGAGAGTACCTATTCAGTTGATTTGTGTTACTGCCGCTCCCTAAACTTTCCGATTCCAGTGACCAGCTCCTGCGACCAGAATCGCTGCCTGTTAGATTCTTTTGTACCCCCGGTCCCGTCGGAGGACATAATCGAAAATTCAGCGACCTCAAATGGCGACGCCGCCTCCCGAGGCTCCCTCTGCGATCAAAGAGGAGAAGCCTCAATTGCCGCCGTCGCCCAATGGAGTTTCGCCTGCTGATACTGGTCGCACAGGGTATGCTCCGTTATTTTCGCGTTTTGTGTCTACGATGTCTGTTTACTAATGTCCTCGCAGAGTCCAAGATGCTGTAGCCAACGCCAAATCAGACGCGCCCGTCAACGGTGCAGAGAAGCCGACAGAGGAGAACAAGCCTGCCAAGGCAAACGGATCGACTGCCGAGTCTACCTCCAATACAAACGGCGTAGCCGCGACCGCCTCTCCGCCCAAGAGTCCATCCTTGCCGACCGCAGATACTTCCGCACAACCAGCCGTCGCGTCCGAAGAAGCCAAACCTTCAAATGTGGATTCCGCTGCGACTGGGGAGAAGAAGGAAACCGCTAGTGAAAAGACGTCTGCGGCTGCACAGGCTAGTGGCGAAGGTGCGAGTGGCGCCGAGCCTAAAGATACACAGGCGCTTCAGGATGCATCAAAGCCATCAACTGATGCGCCGTCCGACGCTAAAGTGGAGAGCACTGCCCAGCCATCACAAGATTCTGCCGCTGTGAAAACCGAGCTGCCCCACCATCCTTCGAATGCGAAGCCTGAGAGCGCAATGCAGACCGACGCTGCTAGTACGGCGCCGTCGGTGCCGCCACTGCAGAGCGTGGATCAAGAGATGCGTGACGCGCCGGATGTTCCAGCCTCCCCGACCAAGGTTTCGAGGGAGCGCGAGCGTGATCCTAGCGACGAGCCTGCCGCCAAGCGTACCAAGATCGGAGGGGAAGGTGCGGCGTCAGCCGAGTTCAAGGTGCCTGATTTGCCTACACCTAGCGAGGCGCGCTCGGAACGGGCTACAAATGGAGAAGCGACCATGACTAAGGTTCAGCACAAGTTCCTCTCCAAGTCCATTCAGAGCTTGAAGCGGATGCACGATTCTCGCTTCTACAGAGAGCCCGTGGATCCCATAAAGTTGAATGTCCCCCATTACCCGCAATTCATTAAACGGCCCATGGACCTTGGAACCATTGAGAAGAAGTTGAAAAACAACAATTATCGGACTGCACAGGCCGTTATCGATGATTTCAACCTTATGGTGCAGAATGCGCTGACATTCAACGGTCCCGACCACCTTGTCGCTCAAGAGGGGCAGAAGCTCAAGATCACCTTCGATAAGCAGATGGCCAATCTACCTCGAGCTGATGAGGTGGAGGAGAAGAAGCCGAAGAAGTCTGTTGCTAAGCCTTCGACAGCAGTCCGTCGAGATCACCGCCCCGCTCCGAGTCCTAGCACGGCACGCGCCACGGGCGCTTCTCCCCAGGCGACGACGTTTGCTTTGGGTCCGGAAGGCCTTCCTTTGATCCGCCGCGATTCTGCTAATGCCGACGGGCGTCCGAAGCGTTCTATCCACCCCCCGAAGCGCGATCTCCCGTACTCCACGAAGCCGAAGAAGAAGAAGTACCAGTGGGAGCTGAGATTCTGCCAGGAGGTACTGGACGAGCTGCACAAGCCGAAGCACTACACATACGCGATGCCCTTCTACCACCCCGTTGATCCTGTTGCGCTCAACATTCCTACGTATCACAGTATCATTAAGAAGCCCATGGATTTCTCTACTGTGCAGAGCAAACTGAGGGCCGGCCAGTATGAGAATGCCAAGGAGTTTGAGCTAGATATGCGCCTCATCTTGAAGAACTGTTTTAAGTTCAACATCCCGGGCGACCCGACCTACATGGCGGGCCAGCGGCTCGAGGAAGAATTCAACAAGAAGTGGGCTCAGAAGACACGTTATCTGGAGCAGCATGAGCCGCATGTCGAGCATCACAGCGCAGAGTCTTCCGAAGAAGAGAGTGAAGAGGACGCCGAAGAGAGCGACTACGATGCCGAGAAGCTCAGCCTGCTGCAGAAGCAGATGGAAGAGATGACCCGCCAGATCGAAGCTATTACGAAGAAAAAGAAGACCCCGCCGGGAAGCAAAAAGCTCGGAAAGACCAAGCCGTCGAAGAAGGAGAGTAAGAAGCCTAGCACTATGGGGCTCGCTAAGAAGGAGAGCAAGAAGAGCACCACCAAGGTTTCAGCCAAACCGGAGAAACAGCACTGGGTCACCTACCACGAGAAGCAGATCATTTCCAACGGGATCAGTAGCCTTCCTGACAAGAAGATGCAGGAGGCGCTCAAGATCATCCAGACCAATGTCCCTGCCCTCAAGGTAAGTTATTTGCTTAATGTGATATTACTTTCTATGCAAGGCCTAACACGTTCTGCAGGGTACCCAAGAGGCTGAAATCGAGCTCGACATTGATGAGCTTCCTAACGACGTTCTCCTTATGCTACTTCGGTTTGTCAAGAAGAACGCGCCGCATGTGGTAGAGGAGGATCCTGCCTCTGCGGCAGCGGCGAACGCGGCCGCCCCGAAGCCGAAGAAGAACAAGCCCATGAGCAAGTACGAGCAAGAAGCTCAGATCAACATGCTCGAAAGCAACTTGTCTCGGTTCCAAGGTGGTGGCGGAGGCCGTTCTCCAGACCCTATGCCCTCGGTCGAAGCCAACGAGAGCAGCGACGACTCTGAAGATGATTCGGAGGAGAGCGAGGAGGAGTAAATGATTGCTGCCTCTGGCAAGCCATGTTGTTCTTCTGTTTGCTGGGCCTGTGCCTCATGACTTCAGTAGTTAATTCCCACTGCGTGTTACGCCATGGTCTTCTTCTTCCACCCACTAATGAGCTTTGTTTATCTTCTATCACTCTACTTCTGTTCCTAGCGATTGTGTTTTCATCCCATTTTCTTTTTTATTTTCCATGTTGGAGGACAGCGCGATCGGTGTTGAGCCGTGCACTTGTACATAGGGTGCTATTTGGGGGAGATTTGGAGGGTGTTTGACGACCAGCAGCGCAACCGGATGATCCCTTTGATGAGGTTGCGTTGAATCTCCTTTGAGCTGAGGGACGTCGAGTTCATCAGCAACGAGGATGGGGTCGGATGCGGAGAGAAGCATGCTGGAAAGGCTAGGTGCGTGTATGATTACGAAAGGAATGTGAAAACGGAAGCGAAAATTCAGCTTTGTATTATGATATGATATTTATTCATTATGGTTCTTGTAGAGTGTAGACCATGCTCTCACCACATGTTATGGACTGTAGATCGCCAGGTCACGGGGATGAGGCGGTGGCCGCCCGATTGCCCGCCGCCTGTTGGTAAATGATGCACTTCCACCTGCGACAGCTTTACGCGCAGCCCCTGCCATAAACCATGATCCCGCCATGCGACCCGGTCATTCTTGACAACAACCCTCAATTCAAGAGACTCTATGCCCACCTGACGACGACTCTTTTGAATCCCGATGGCTCCACTCGCGCCCAGGATGCGCAACCCGCTAGACAGGCTGTTGTGGAAGTGCGTCTCACCTCATGATCGCAACACCAGGTCGCGCTATCCACTTCTGAATGGTTCTCTGACCCTAGCATACCGTATAGGAAGTAAAAGCCTGTCGGATACGAGACGCGAAAAAGCAAATCAAGAAGCAAGCCTTGCGACGACTGGCATTCGACCCGGACAGCGGAGTACCCGACGATGTTAGCAACACCAACCCACCCAAGGGAGATGAATCAGGCTAACGATTGATTCATTCAAGTGCCGAGACCCCATCGCCATCATAACCCTCTACCTCGAATCCTCCCCCGAGTTGCTCCAGCTCGACGACGACTCCCACGATGCAGCAACAGACGCGCAGTTACTCCTCGCGCCCGACATCGACGACTTCTACTCCAATTTTCCTCTCCTAGCCACTCCGCTATCTAATATCCTGTCCACAACACTCACCGACCTCCGCACAATCGCCAACGCAGGATCATCCGACTCCGCAGGCTCCGGATCTACATCAGCACTAAATGAACCGCCCCGAACAACTCGCGCACGCAATCGCCAGGCTATGCTTAGGTCCGTCGCGCAGGTGCAGCTCGCCTCACAGCTCGAGGACCGGATTCGCGCTTTGCGTCAGATACAATTGACGGAGCTCCCGGCAGCTCGGACCCGGATGGCTGCGACGGCGGCGGAGGTGCTCGCGACGCGGGCGGCCGTGCTGGAGCGCACGGTGATGCTCCTGGAGCGGGCAAAACATGGGGCGATGGCCCGGGCGGCGAAGGCGAAGGCGGATCATCTACTGGCGGTGGCGCAGGGAATAGAGGGGAAGCTTAAGTATGTCTACATTGGAATGGGGTGGGAGAACAGGGGCTAATATGATATGACCGCAGTCTTACGAAACTGGATATAGTCGCGACGATACATACACCGGAGGTCGTGGATGCGCTGCAACGGTATTATCAGCACCTTCAGAATACGAGGCAACGGCTGGAGGAAAGACGTGCTACGGCTTTGGAGGAGTTGAAGGACTACGAGAGTAATATTGATAGAGCCGGGCGCGGACCGATGAAGGAGCTTGCGCGACAATATGGATCGTTGATACAGGAGGTAGAGGATGTGAGGTTGGAGATCGAGCGATTGAATGTATAGACTTAATTTATGATAGATACCCTGACACGAACATACGCCAATTGATACATAATAACATTACCTTATATCTTAACTAGTACGACTAAAGTACTTAAGTAGTATACAGCTAAACAACGAACCAATCACCAACCCCGCAATCACCTGACCCCTCCCGCCAAAAGTTTTCTTTTTTGCCATCCACTCACTGATAACGATAGTAGCCCACTTTAATTCTTATACTCAGGAACCACACCACCCCAATATTCTATTTCTATTCCCCCTCAGAAAACAAGCAAAACCCCATAAATTAAAAGGGATAAGAAGAAAAAATGGCCGACGACTCCATCTCCATCTACGACGAGATCGAAATCGAAGACATGACCTTCGACCCGGTTCTCCAGATCTACCACTACCCGTGTCCCTGTGGCGACCGCTTCGAAATCGCCGTCGATGATCTCCGTGACGGCGAGGATATTGGTGTTTGTCCCAGCTGTAGTTTGATGATCAGAGTGATTTTTGATGCGGTAATTTCCCCCTCTTTCTTTCTTTCTTTCCCCTTTCCGTCTTGTTTCTTGAGAATTCGCTATGTATAATCGGGAACTGTTATGCTGATGATGCGGGGGTTTGCGTCTAGGCCGATCTTCCCAAGGACGGTGATGATAAGAACGGGTCGGCGGCTGTTGCTGTTCAGGCTTAAATGTTGGGAATTATCGCTTAGGGTTAAGCCGATTCAGTTGATTTGATATTGGTATTCTCTACATTGGGTTTGGATTGGATCGGATTGGATTGCTCGCGGACGAATGCTTTCCGATATACCTCGAACAAACGACGAGTGTGCTTTGCGACAAAGTGTTCGCTGCGAGATGTGTGTATCGACTACGAAGACGTCGCTCGATGTTGATATCGGTGGGTGATGTCATGGCTTGAGCAGTAGCCACTCAACATACGATATGCAGCTTGCTGCGCTGAAGAGCGAGCGCAGGCGCAGAGCCGATGCCGCGCCAGTATAACACGGGCGCATGGGACGCAAGATATCTAAATCTGCGTTACAGCGCAGGCTGAATGAGTCAACGTCGAAAGAATGGATTAAGATACCACTTGGATATATACTATATTATCTGCGCACAAGTACTCTACGCAATGAGTACCGCGCCGAACTGTATTATCTACTACCAGGCACTACAACACTAGATAACTAGCAGTCACTCACAGACATCAATCCATATCCTACACTTATCTTTCAACCGCCCGCCCGTAGACATAAAGCCAACCACCTCCCGGTGCGGAGAAAGGAAGCAGCAGCAGCAGCAGCAGCAGCAGCCTACTCCAGAACCTCACTGTACACATCCTTCGGCAAGTTGAGAGTCAACTCATGGTTCAACAAATCCGTGAGGTTGGACCCATCGCGGAGATAGATCCACTGCCCGTTAATAAACGGCCTGGACTCCTGCTTCTCATGCATTTGATCACCCTCCACCACCCAATCGTACCGCTTAGGGCCGGAAATCGGCGAGCTCAGCCAGATCTGCTTGTTAGGAGGCTGCTTGTTCAGCACGTAGGTGCCTACCCCGGGGACGCTGATGTTCATGACGCCGGCCTGTAATTCATCATCCATCATTTGTCAGTTGAAATGTTTTCTTTCTCTTCGGTAACGTTACTCGGGAGTATCATGGGAAACCGAGGAAGGACGAACACTATATTCAGCTTCAATGTCCGATCCCTCCTCCTGGACCTTCTCGATCTCATACTGCAGCACATCCAGGTAGTGTTCCGCGTGTTCGTGGTACTGCGCGTCCGTCAACGGGGAAGGCTCGGTAACGTGGGTGGCTGCGCCGGCGACATTGCTGGATTCAGGGTGCGGAGCTGGAGGGTCTGCAGAATCGGGGAAGATGCCTTTACGGGGAGCTGAGGTGGCGTGGAAGCACCGACGGGGGAGCTGGGGTTGGGGTTGGGGTTGAGGTTGGAGCAGGAATGGTGTTGCTGTTGCGAAGCGGGCACCGACGCGGAGGGAGGGACGGGCGACAGTTGCAGCGGCGGGGGAGAGAATTGCTCGGGGGAGACGGGAGTACATGGTTGGATTCATTGTGCTATTTTGATTGAAAGTGTGGTGGTGGTGGGAGAAGAAGAAAGGGAAAAGAGGAAGAAGAAGAACAAGAACAAGAGAAGTGATGGCATCACATCATCGAGTGCGGAGCGGAGCGGGCTGTCATTGGCTGTGGAGAGAGCTATACCTTTTAGTCTGTCAGCTTCATCATCCATCCATCTTCCATCCTACTTCTTCTTACATCCACTCTGTCCATTGCTTACTACCTCCTCCATTTTATGTGAGTCATTCGGCGCATGGTTACTGAATAAAGCTTCTCAATGCGCCCCTGCAGGTCACTTAGACCCTGCATCGCAACCCATACAATACTACTACAGCAATTCCAACCCCGACATCAGCTCCATCTGCAGCTCATCCTCCCCCTCTCCCTCTCTCGACAATACCATCACCACCACCACCACAAAACCATGTCTAACCCACGACCACATCCCAATCAAAGAAAGGAAAAACGCCCCCCACTCACCCACTTCCTCTGTCTCCCCCTCATCAACGCCACCTCCCTCCCCCAACTCGAATCCTCCCTCGCAACATTCAAAGCCTCGATCCCAACTCTCCAACCTCAACACCAACATGAACATGGACATGAACACCACCAACATGCACCTCAACCTCAACCTCAACCCCTCATCCCCCCCTCCGCCCACCGCCCAGTCGGCACCCTCCACCTCACCCTCGGCGTCATGAGCCTCCCCACCCCAGACCGTCTCTCCCAAGCAATCCGCTTCCTGCACTCCCTCGACCTAGAAGCCATGCTTCGCCAGACCCAATCCTCCTCACCACAAACACTACCATCAGAACCAACCGCACCAGTCTCTCCATTCCTCATATCCCTCGAATCCCTACACGCCATTCCCCGCGCAAAAGCAGCAACCGTTCTGCATGCTGCGCCCGTGGATCCCACGAACCGTCTGTATCCGTTTTGTGTGAAGTTGAGGGATAGGTTTCTCGAGGAGGGGTTTTTGGTGGGGGATAAGCCCGCGGAGAAGCCCGCGGAGATGGCGGTGGATATAGGTGGTGGTGAGGAGCAGCAGAGGCAGGTGGATTTGGCTGCTGGGGATAGTGCAGAGATGGCGCCTGCGCCTGTCGGGTCTAAGTCCAAGGTACGGCCGTTGTTGCTGCATGCTACGATTGTGAATACTATTTACGCGAAGGGGAAAGGTGGTGGTCATGGTGGGAGAGGAGGAGGTAGAGGTGGTGATGGCAGGGGTGATAAGAGGAAGAGGCAGTATACGTTTGATGCGAGGGAGATTCTTGCTAGGTATCGCGATTATACGCCTCCTGGAGAGAGTGTGGAGAGTACTGGGACTGTAACTGGTCCTAGTATGGGGGTCATTGAGAATGAGGGCTCTGGGTCAGGGTCAGGCTCAGAGGGTGAGAGTAGTCTTCCCAAACGGAAAGGCACGCCCTTCGTCTGGGCAAGGGATTTCCCTATCGAGTCGGTATGTATCTGCGAGATGGGCGCGAAGAAACTCGTGCCTGATCTGAATGGTAAGGATGAGGGCATGAATGCGCGACTAGGGGAGAAGTATCGCGTCGTAGCGGAGAAGAGTCTGCTGTTCGGTTCGTGATATCTTGAATATCATGTTTGGATCATGTTTGGCTAAGAGCAGACAGCAACAGCAGCAGCATGTACATACATAGTCTACAACCAGAATGATGTGTAAAAAGTAACAAGAGTAGATAAAACGCCAAACACCACGCTGAAAGACAACTCTCAACCACCATACCAATAACCCACCCCAACTACCTGACCTTACTCATCAACGTCTCCATCCCCCTCTCCACAGACAGCTCGGCCGCCTTGGCCTTAACAGCACTGATCATACTGCGCTCGAAATCATCCCTCGTCCTCAGCACAGCCTCAACCCACGAGAGCTGCAAATCCCAATACTCGGTCTTGAAGTTCTCATAGACAGCGACGAGAGCAGGGCCCTTCTCCGACTCCAACAATCTAACCAACCAATCCACCAACCGCCACTTCATCTTAATCGTACCGGCAAACGAATCCGGATAATTCTGGAAGAAAGCAAACACCGTAAGGACATCATCCTTGAATTTATCCGTGTACGGATCGGTATTATGGCGGAACTTGACGCCCTTGTTGCGCACAGACGAGAGGTACTTGACGAGGAGCTCGTCGGAGAGTTCCTCGACCAGGATATCCGTAAGAGAGGGGTGCAGGACGGGGGAGTAATCAGCCATGTAGTCTTCGAAGGTCGAAGTGATGCGCTTGACAGCGAAATCGCCGTACCACTTCTGGGTGAAGAAGTCGGGGATAGTGGTGCGGAAGTCGACGGCGAAGATGAGTTCGACGAACTGGGTGAGGCAGTGGGTGCTGAGATCGACGTAGCCGTCGCGCAGGGCGTCGAGTTCGGGGATGGCTCGGGAGGCCATGTACTTGGGGTCGACGATGGTTTCGAAGTCGCGTTTGAAGCGGCTAAGGTAGCCCAGTTGGCCGGTTTCTTCGTTGTCGTCGATGCAGGCGATTTGGTCGTTGGCGACGGCGACGAGCCAGTCCTGGAGGAGTTGTAGGCCGTCGAGGAGGTCGCCGCCGGGGGCTTTGTATTTGGCGCATTCTTCGTCGATGAGGGTTTGCCAGGCCACTTGGCGGGCTTTGAGCACGCGGAACATGGCGTCGATAATGCCCTCGACGACGTCGGTGCGGGAGGAGGCGCCCGAGGCCATGATCTGTTCGTGTAGCATGCGCCACATGTCTGGGAGGGTTTTGGTGCGGAAGCAGCCTTCTGGGTTGGTGTCGAGGGAGTCTGGGATGCGTTCGACGAGTCCCTTGCGGTCGGTTTCGGTGATGCGGTTGGTCCAGTCTTCCACGGCGCGGATGATGATGTTTTGCCATTGGCGGATGAGTTCGGGTTCGCGGTCGTCCAGGATGTTGGGCTTGAGGTCGGCTTGTTTCCAGCCGAGCTTGTTCATCTTCTTGTAGTATTTCTCCGTCCAGTGGATGATGGCGAGGAGGTTGTCGGCGGGTAGTTCGGGGTCGTTGATCAGCCCGATGAAGAAGTCGTGCATCATCCGGTGGTAGATCTCCGTGTAGGTCTTGTAGATCTTCCATTTTTTCGGCATTAGCGGCTGCATACCTTGCTGCACGGTGTAGAGGTCATTGAAGAACCAGCGGAAGTTCTTGTCGAGGTTGTCCGGCTCGGCCAGGAAGTCCTCCTTGGTGGCTTCGAACTGGTTCTGCGCGTAGAACTCGATAGCTTGCAGGAACTTCTCCTTGTATCCTCGAACCGTCTTCGGTCCTACGTTCATTGATTTGAAGCGATCTGCGAGGTCCTGGTGATCCTTCTGCGCCTCCTGCAACGCCCGCACTGTCTGATCATTCTTCTCCTCGTTCATGACCACAACCGCCAGCCGGACCACCATCCCAGGGTTATCCGACTGCACCAGCGGGATCAAGTTCATGCACGCCGTACCAAGGTGATCATCAAACCAATCAACCACCCCATCCAACCCCTGGAAGTAATCCGCCAGAGTCTCCTCACTACTCGGATCTTGCGCCTTGCGTATCTGATCCATCGCCTCGTCTCTGAAATCGCGCAGCTTCGAAATCTGCATATGAGCCCTTAGCAAATTGGGCTGATTCTCCAGATCCTCATCATCCTCGCGCAGAAGATCCTCAACCGCCGCCAGGTTCTCACTGAACTCCTCCAGCCCCTTCTTCATCGCCAACGTGGCCTCGAAGTTCCTTTGCACCTTGGCCAGCTTGTCAATTTGCGAGAAGTCCTCCACGCTCGTTTGCGACTCCGCGCATAGCTTGTCGATTCCTTGTAGCTCGTCTTTCGTCTTGGACACCTGTCGCTGTCCTTCCGTGAGGGCGTTGATGCTGCGCTGCACGGTCTCCAGTTGGTCGCGCAGACCTTCCCGTAGCTGAGAATCAACAGCCGCTTTCTTGCGCGAGTATTCGGCTTTCAGACCCATGATCTTGTCGAGGTCTTCGGGGTGGCGGAGGATGTCTTCTAGACGGGGCATGGCCACCGTTCCGTTGTCGTCTCGCGCCATGGTTTGTAGCTGTCGCAGTCCCGAAGCTCACGGTATAGTCGTTCAACGAGTCCGTATCACCGCAAGTACAGAGATGAAGCAGACCGGGTATTATCACACCACCAACAAGTATAGTCCAATCAACCGACCGATGGTGGTTAGCTATAGTAACAACTAGACCATAAGCTAGCAGCAATTATCCCCTCCTAAACGCGCAGCGCTCCGGGGTATATCTGCATACCATTCGAATCATTAGCACGATAGCCTCCCCAACATGAAAACGAGAGACAAACTCACCAATGGCTCACCGAGCCAAAGAATGTTCCAAAATGACAATCGTTACAAAGATACACAGCGAATAGGTAAGTAGCATAGCAAGCATACTAAGTAGTAAATGCCACCCGCATTTCCCGCCCGCCAACCCTCCAACCGGCAGAACACATCCACCACGTGACTCCCCGCCCAGCTACGCTACCGCCATCGGGAAATTTGCGGAATCAACAGCAAAAGCATCCCAGCGAGCAGCATTCGCAAGCCCAGAGAACAACTCCACATCCTCCAAACCAGCTGGGTCATTGACCGTCTACGTTACGATCCTCCGAAACCTTCCTACCAAGTACCTCCGAACCAAACAAACAAACCCACAAACCGCCAGAATGAGCAGCTACTTCCGTGTCACGCTCATGCGCTCAGCAATCGGTCTCCCACGCCGCACCAACGACGTCCTAAAAGCCCTCGGCCTGAAGAAGCGCATGGCTACCGTTTTCCACCCCGTGTCGCCGTCCGTGGCGGGTCAAATCATGAAAGTCAAGGAATTGGTGCAGGTGCAGGAAGTCGACCGCCGACTCACGAAGCAAGAGGTGCATCTCGAGCGCAAGCCCGATCCGGGATACTATGTTGAGAAGACCTCGGGGGTGGAGTTTGAGGAGAATAGATTGGCTTGAGTGACATCCATCTCTAGGGAATGAGGTGGACTGTTGGTGTTTTCGATTCGGCTTTTTTGCGGAATGGTTCGTTTTGATTGATTGATTGATTGGTATGCGATTGGAGTCTGGGATTTCAAATTTTATTGTCGAATTTATTGGACATTCCTGCTCATGTGGCGGGGAAGGGATGTGTACTATATGGGATTGAGGAAGTGGGTGAATTTCCACTTAGAGGTGGAGGTGAAGGGAAGTGAACTATTGCATGCATCCAGCGGCTTTCATTTGATCAGATCATGTATCTGAGTCCGGGTTCATATTGCGCAACGATTTTGCATTGTACTATACTACACATATTGTCATATGGAATGGGATCTACATCACCCTAAAAGTTCAAGTCTTAACGTCTGTTTTATAACAATAACTCTCCAGACGAAGCAATACCCAACCTATGCACCATAACACCAATTGTCCGCTATTTGCAATTCCTAGACTTATACGCTTTTCAACCCATATGGACAGTGCGGGCCTTTCTGAACAATCTAAGCTTTGTACAGGGTATCCAGGAAGCCCTCGGCCAGGCGGCTGACAATACTCTTGTCCGGCATGCTGCCGGCCACACCGTACAGGGCTGCAGTGTCTCCACGCTTAACAACATATGCCTTGCCTTGCTGCTTCCTCTCTTCCGCCTTGGCCAACTCCGCCTCCACAGCCACGACCAGGTCGGTGGTAAGTGCATCCACAGCAGCGGCCGTGGGGACGGTGAACGCGACATGGATCGCCGGGGGCGATTGAAGCGCATTGAGATGCCAGCCCTTGGCAGAAAGGCTGTCCGCAATATCGTAAATATCAACGGCATCATTCTTGCTGTAGAACGCAACAACGCTGACCATGGGCTTTCCCACGATGTCCAAGCTCTTCGACAGAACTGAGTGCTCTTTGATGGAGGATTCGAACTTCTTGGCGGCGCCCATGATGTCCAAGCAGCTCTTGATGTAGCCAGACTCGCCAACACTCATCAAACTGGCCCAACATCCGGCAATCAGGGCACCAGGACGGGAACCCGCGACAGATGGGGATGCATAAACACCACCGGACCAGTCTGGGTAGATGAAGTATTGGTAGCTGCGGTAGGCCTTGTTGCGATACAAGAGCACCGAGTTACCCTTGGGTGCAAATCCATACTTGTGTGTGTCCACACTGATGCTAGTCACTCCGGGAAGGCGGAAATCAAAGCCACCTTCCTCTTCATAGGGTGACGCAAAGCCTGCCTTCTTCAGAAAGGCAACAACAAAGGAACCAAGGCAGCAGTCAACATGCAGAGGGATCTTGTAAGACGTCGCGAGACGAGACAGAGCTGGGATGTCATCAACAATTCCATGAGGGAAGTTGGGTGCCGAGCCAACAATCAAGACAGTGTTCGAGTTAATCAGGCGACGCACGGAGGGAATGTCCACCTTGTACTCGGGAGCCGGGCAGGGAACACGATGGAGCTTGATCTTGAAGTAGTTGCAGGCTTTGATGAAGGCAGCATGAGCAGTATCAGGAATGATCCTACGGGCGTGTCAGTAGATAAGCAGGGTATGTATAGGAGTAGCCACCCACATTTCCGGTTCCTTTACGCCACGCTCGAGGAAAGCCTTCTGGCGCGCACCCAAGCATGCCATGATGATCGACTCCGTACCGCCACTTGTAGTGACACCCGCGCCATCGGACGGGGCATTGAACAACGCCAGAACCTAAATCAAGTAAGCCACAGACTCGTGAATTTCCCGGGAAGTCATTACCATAGCTACGACTTCGGCTTCCATCTTCCGAACACCAGGGAACACATCAGGATGGATGGGGTTGGCAACACCAAACTGTCCGAACGCTTCTGCCTGCAGCTTCAACAGGTCCTGGCCACCGTGATAGACAGCACCACTGACACGGCCATCTTCCCAGCGTGTATGTTCCATATTCGCCAGCTTGTCGAGCTCAGCGCGAACCTGTTCCGCGGTCCATCCTTCCTTGGGAAGATTCAGATACCGATTAACACCAGGCCCAGACGCGACGAGTTTCGATTCGAGATTCTCAATAGCGGTGGAAACCTGCTTATCAACCTGGCCGCGGACGCCGGGGAATCGCAGAAAGACGGAATAGAAGAAGAGACGGACGGCGGCGTAGGCATTACGGATGCTGCCGAAGATGCCATAACCGCGCAATGAATAGAATGTCTTGCGAACGTAGCGAAGGATAAAGAGGACAAAAACGATATTTCGAAGACTAATCGCCCGGTGATTAACAGATTAGTACATAGCTCCAGGAAACAAACGTCAGACGAGCGAGCGATCGTCCGCCGTTACGCGGGGATAATGTTAAGCTGCTCGGCCACTCACAAGTCCAGATGTGCCGCCGCCAGTTGGGTGCTGGGGGCCCTGCTGTAGCCCAGCAATTTATTCTGCAGGGCGACGGGAAGTAAAGAAGATGCCATAGTTGTAGGCAATAGAAATAAAGCCGGGTCGGGGTAAGGGCACGACGACCTCCAGACTGAGGGAGAAGAGAAAGACTGGGGAAGTGAAGGAAGGTCGATGGGGTCGGATGATGCAGGAAACCGGAGCCGGGGGCGATAAGAACGACTTGACTGGCCGCGGACGGGCAGTCGGGAAACTGCCTCGGTTCCCGCATGCGCTTCTCCTCATGACAATCTAGTCTAGTACTAGATTTGACACTCCGAATGGATTCACATCCCCCCTTTGCTTCTGTTACACCAATCAATTCCAATTAATCTTACTAGATATATTGCAGCCACACTTTTAACTTTGGTATATCCTGTATTATGTAGGATAGATGCATATGGCATCGAAATTCTGCGTATGTACACGGTCCCACGCGAGGACCAAGGGCTGTCCTAACACCGGCCCCCCCTCCCTTTTTTCCATCAGAGACAAGGAACAACTTTTGAAAACCCCGTGGAAATCAAAGAAACCATCCTGAGAACACATAAACATCCATTCATGAAACCAGCAAACGCAAAACAAGAACGTCCTCCGCCAAGGGAGCCGCTAAAAGAGTAAGAAAATAGAAAACATCGAAGCTCTAATAAGGATATAGACGTCTATCCCAGTCGGAATAAATGCATAATTAGAAGAAAAGCCAACGTCGGAGACCACTTTCGATCCCATACTTAGGCAGAAGCCTGAGCGGCAAGCTCCTTCTCCTTGGCAGCGAACTGAGCCTGCTCGTCGGCCGTGAGGTCCAGGAGGGGCTTGTTCTCGCCCAGCTTGAGGTTGCGGTAGTAGGCACGGATGATACTGTCGGCATCATCGACAGCAATGGGGCGGATATCGGCCAGAGCCTTGATCTTGGCCGTGCACTCCTTGTACTGGTCATCGGTCATCTCGATCTTGAGCTGCTGGGCACGCGACTTGATGGCGTTCCAGCCGGTCAGACGAGAAGCGAAGTGGACATAACGAGACATGCCGAAGTCGGCGGGGTTGATAATCTCGTAGGTGCTGGGGTTGTTGAGGATGGCCTTGGCGTGGATACCGGCCTTGTGGGTGAAAGCGCAGAAACCGGTGATGTAGTTGTTGAAGGGGATGTTGACCTCAACGGCCTCGGCAACAAGGTCCTCGATATCCTTGAGCTTCTCCAGCCTGTACTTGCCCTTGACGTACTCGGGGTCGGCAACCATCATGCGGGCCATGAGACCACCGAGGGGAGTGATACCGTTACGCTCACCGATACCAAGGACGGAGGTATCGATGTGAGTGGCACCAGCCTCCAGGGCACAGTAAGCGTTGGCAATAGCACAACCAGTGTCGTTGTGGAAGTGGGTCTCGATGTCACAGCTGACAACACCTCTCAGGACACGGACGAGCTCGTAGACCTGACGGGGGGAAGCGCAGCCGACGGTATCGGCGATACCGACACGGTTAACACCGACCTTGTCGACGGCCGAGTAGATGGACAGGAGGTCGACGAGATCAGAGCGGAAAGAGTCCTCACTGGAGAAACGGATCTCAATACCCTTGGACTTGACGAATTCGATGACTTCGATGGCGGTGTTCTTGATGTAGGTCATGTCCTTGCCGTGGGAGTGCTCACGGAGGTAAGAGGAGGTTCCAATAACAACATCACTGTCCGAAATTGTTAGCAGTCGAACATGGAATATGCAGGACAATCAGCACTTACACTCCATCGACACCGGTCTCGACGGCAATGCGAGCATCGTCCATGTGGCAACGGATGTGGGTCAGGATCTGATTCGAACATTAGCCGGATGACGCACAACACGCGGTAGACAGGTATAACATACCTTAGCCTTGAGGCCAAGCTTGCAAATGGCCTCACAGTCCTTTCTCGACTGCTCGGAAGCGCAAGGGCTGGTGAGCTCAATCTAGAGTGGTGGTCAGTGCACGCTCTCTCCGGTATTGTGAAGATCCACCGGGGTATGACTCACGTAGTCAACACCGAATTCATCGAGGGCCTTGGCGATTTCAATCTTCTTCTCAGTGTCGAAGAAAGCGTTGGCGAACTGTTCACCCTCACGCAGGGTACTCTCGATAATCTGGAAGCGAGAGACGTTGCTCAGGAAGTCGGTGACACCGACGTTGTGGCCATAGGGGTTCCGAGAGACGGAGGGGTGGGGGTTCTGGCGAGTCTCGACGGCAGTGAAGCCGGGGTGTTCACCTGAAGGGTATTGATTAGTATAGGCACTTACAATTCATCTGTTTGAAAGCTAGAAACATACCGTTGCGGCCATTGGCAGCGTTGGCCTGCCCATTGGGCTCGTGGTCTGCACCGGGGCACATTGTGAAAGACTTGATGGTGGGGTAGCACGCAGATAGATCGGTAGTATATAGTTAAGACGGCAGATGGCTCTAGTGAGGTTGATGGTCAGTATTGAGCAACCAGCGTTGAATGAGAGCAAAGCAAGATAGATATAGGAAGAAGACTAACAAGCGAGGCTAGCGAATGAGTCACAGATGGATTTAAATGTAGAGACGTTGTTGAGGGAGGCAGGGAAGAGTCATAGGTTGCCAGGAGAAAGAGAAAAGTGGGCGGAGATTAAAAAAAGCCGGGCGGTCAGCGCAATGATGATTCGCGGGCAATGCAACTGGAGACTCCTCGGCCGGTCCCTCCCTTCTGCTCTTCTTTCTGCGGCAACGACGAAATTTTCACCCTCTTTTTTCGCCTGCTGGAAATGGCTCACACTCCCTCTTGTGGGGAACCTGGACCGTGAACTGCGCATCCGGCGGCCCCAATTGCTCAGCGTGAGGATCATTCCCCAGTCTCCAACAGGGTCAACCAATGTCCTGTAGTCATTTCCATTATTAAGGTCTACTCCATGCTTTGCCTACAGGCTGCCTTGGGGCGCTATTCATGGGCGGTGACGGGCTACGTGGATTTGCCACTGAAAGAGTATGCGAGTATGCCAGCGACAACGAATGTGCCATTCTTGGTACAGGTGGCTGAGGTGGAAGTGCATTTTGCTGGTAGATCTTCGTTTATCCATCCTATCGCTGCTACCGAGGGCTTTTAGCCTTTTTCAAATCCCAGTCAGAAGGGTTTGTGTCTAGGGTTCACCACCCCCTGCTAGTGAACACTTGGGTTTAGTTCAACCCGACATCGGCAGGGGGGCATTTCTCGGATAGATGATAGCGTCTTCAATGGCTCGCGTCGAGATGCCAACGATTGATAATCGCCTTTCCACTTCGACCGTGGAACCATTATCATTGGATGATTTCGATTAGCAGTCTCCAAGTGTCCTGGCAACCGTATCTGAAGGGCTGCGTAACTTGAATCATAACGTTGACTAAGGTTGGAGAACGGCCCTCCTGAGGCCGTTGCTAGGACTTGCTACACTTTCTTCCCCATTCAGGACTTGAGTCACATCCAGTACGTCACCGGTGGCCGATACCGCCCCTCTATTTTCATTTCCTGGCTTTTCGTTGGTCGGCCTGGATTACGTCAGGTATTTTCTCGCCCGATAGAGTAATATGCTGCTGATCCCTGCACCACTGCTTGCGTTAGTCCCTATTCGGTATAGACTGCTCTGGCCAGGCCTTTATCCGTCAAGTCCGTCTGATGCATTATTCCCAATTGGGGTGGTTGTAGCTTTCTCATAATCCAGTGCTAATGCTGAACGGAGTACTTATGCCTGCATTTATTGCAGAGCTGCAGCGGCACTATTATCAAGCATGCAATAGATAGAGACCTCTGGCATCGACATCACATTCCAACGCCGCATCCCAATAGCCTAGTATTCTGTATATGGGTGACTGTACTAAGGATACTAAAAATAACAGCATAATACTCGCTATGTTCGTTGCTGCCACTATATATGTTCCTGTTAGAACACATTCGCTTTTCATGCAGGCCAAATGATAGGCTCTCTTCCGTACAAAGGTGTCAAAAGAATTCAAAATGAATGTACCTGGCCGTAGTTTGAAAAGTGGTTTGATTTATGACCCGTCAAAATCCTTTATTTAGTTCAGTCTTTACTTTTGATAACAGAACTAAGAGACATACTCTCTACTATTCTATATTGGATTCGCCGCAAACAGGTGATCACAACAATGGGCTAGACAATCGTAACGGGTTACAAGCCCGAATATACACATATCACATCTATAGGCTCTCTCGAGACTGTTATGTCTCTTAAAGAGCTCGGCTCTCACAATCCCACATTACAAGATCTAAGTGGAGCGTACATTGTCACCATAACAGGACACTCTCTTACAGTTTGCATATATACTGATTCTGGAAGATTAGCTAGAGCTCAGAAAAATATTCGGACAGCGTGGAACACATATGTTTCTTGAATATAACGAAGACATCTAGGCGTTGTATCTTAGTAAGCTTCAAACCTCTATCCATTTACGCGAGTATTTTACGAGAGATGCGTTACCGTCGAACAAGACATCCTGAATGCAACTGTATTTCTGTCAGTTTTTTACAGTATCTAGGTTTGGTAGCAGTAAGTATTTCTACTACAAGGCCGTTATGAGTACCTCTACCAGGTAGTGAAACACCTGGAAAATCATATAAACCCCGGCATGATTGATACTTATTCATTGCCGCTAAAAAGTTCTCATGTAAAAGGTCCATGCTCTGTTTGAAGAACTCTCATCGGCCATCTCATCGGCCGTCAAACATCCGGAAATGAGGATACAGTCCATTTTGGCAGACAGATTCGATGCAGTGGTGAATCATGACAAAAGAGACATTAACAAATATATGGACATCTTGCATCGGAAGAGGGTCTGTAACAGGAACTGACAAACGCTCAATTTTCTGCTATAGAAGTGAGAGTGAAGTGTCCTATAGAAGTTTCATCACGACCAAGTTGATTGCATAATTGCTCGACCATGAATTAGAAGCACCGACAGATTGTGGAATGTATTAACAAGAGGAGATTTATCACACCTTCAAGGTATCGTACCACAATTTCTAAAGAATGTGCCAAAGAATCAGAAAGGAACCCTAGGTGATACGAGGTTTTCTCGAACTTTGTGAATATTTCTAGCAAATGATTAGGAAAGCCATAGAGAGCTTACTGCTGAAATAGCCATCTCCTTGTTGCAAATACACAAGATCAAGCACGAGCATACCGGGGCGGACCAAGTAGAAAATTGACTATTTCATTTACTGGCTTATATATGTCCAGATACATTCCGGACTGATGAAGAAAACATGACACCTGATCACCATAGCATCAATGGCAAAATACAGCGAAGCCGGGGGAGAAAGTTGCTCAAGATAAAATAATAGACAAAAGATGGAGATAAAGGATGACGCCGTTGGGTAAAGGAGACACTAGTGGTACATATCTACCTCTGCAAGGCAGAGTGGACAAAGTATCGTGTTGGAAACGAAGATTTTGGACTGTCGAATATGACTGTAAGAAAAGCGTTAAATTTATGATTGTTACTATTGAATGTTGTCTAGGATCATATAGAGATTACAACTGGGAAGAACTCTTTTATCTATGGATATAAGGATATCTTCTCGGCAGGGAGACAAGTCTAGTGCAATCAATCTCAATGTTTGATGCTCATAATGGTTATAAGATCTAATCAGTAGCCAGGTTTAAAAAGATTCATCTACTTTGAGAGAACTAACAAGGTTTTGGCAGGTTCTGGAAAGAAGGACGTGAAAGGGATCATCACAGTGCCAAAGGAGGCCATCTAGATTAGTGACAATAGTATTGACAAACCCTTGCTTTAATGGCTCGGACGCCAGATACACGCTGCTCTATTACGTAGCTAACAGAGCCCGGATATGTTAGACTCTGAACAGGGTTCAACAATGGAAGACAGTCTGGGTCAATCACTAAAGTATATGTGAAGATAGCAGATAGCAATTCAAGTTCTGCAAGACACTTCCCTGAGTTGTCGCATCATGCTCTTATCAACCTACTTTTATTCTTTCCAAATTGTATACCCCGTTTCGAGTACTAAAGCTGTGTCCAAGTGTCAAAAGTAGACATAGTAGCCTTGAAGAGTTGCACAATCATTCTACTATGCAGGTAGAGTAGCTGCGTTGAATCCTCTCATCCATGGGCCGCTAGTATCGGTTTACTCTTCCGTCCAGCACCTAGAACAATTGAAAGAAATCGACCGTTGATTTGATGTGTCGAAATTTGTCTTTACTTTTCAAGATTATAGAGGGGTATATCCCATGGCAAGGACTGAAAACAGCCTCAGGACTGACTATCGGTGGGTTTGTGAGAATTGACGCTGAGCTGACTGGCAGTTGATGTTGCATATATTTCTGTTCAAACAGGGCTCTTTTAGTACTATTTCATGAAGGGATACAGGATGACTTAGAAGATGTGTACATGTCTCTTCAGAAACAGGTAGGCTTCTATTGAGGATCTGATAGCCTTCCGTCTGTAGCAACTAACGTAGAACAAACAGGAATGGGGTAGAGTCAGCCAAATGAAATAGCTAGTCTTACGCAGAGAAACAGCACTAAATCAAAGGCGAAGCCAACAGAATGTTTCTTTCTAATCTTCATGACTCATTCAAATCCAAGTACACTATCCCACCGGCTCAGGTGGCACATCTTCGATAGCAGAGATGTGTTTCACGTCTAATACAGATATTCATTCGAATTAGATGGCATATTAATTACTACATCTAGTAATACATGCGAGCCATTACTCAACTTCTCATCTTGCACAATTAGTGGATTTAAAGGCGTGTTTGCCATCATTGCGAGGACGATAAACTAGGCCCCGGCCCTCTGGGACGAATTAGGGCTGATACAGATCCAACGGACAAATCCTTCACCTGAGCTCTCTAAAGAGCTTTTATGTCGGTGAGGCGCTCTCTGAGGACCCGGCTTTGCTTGGTGTCTTGTTGTCCCAGTTGCAACTCACACTACTAGGACTTATCCCACTATTTTCGGGCCAAAATTCTGCCATCTCAGTATCCGATAATTTGGGAAATATGATCATCCCTTCCGACGGGGCGGGAAGGATCCCCAAGACATCGTGCTCTAGACTAGTATAAACTAGATTGACTGTGGCATTGTAATGTCAGCCAAACGTGGTTGTGGCGCTTGCTGGGGGAAATAAAATGCGACTTTTGGTCTCTTTCCGGGTGGGATGGGGAGTGATTTTCTATAAGTGTAGACATACTTCGATTTCTTATTGGTGCAGAAACTCTTTCTGAAGGTCAAGCTGGTAGGCTAACAATTAGTATAGACACAGTAAGACGTCTGTCATCCACCCAAGGCATGTAGATCCACTCCTTCGGTCATGCCACATGGGGTATTTGAGATGTTGACTATACATTCGTCTTGCTTGCAAGCGGTCTGGAATCCTCTGTGCTTACTAGTTACCCAAGCGTCCCCACTTTTACTGAAATCGATGAAACATACACTTGGAAGTTTTAGTGTCTTGGAAGCTTTGGGGTCTGTGTTCGTTGTGGCGACCTCTGGAGTCGTACGCTACTATGTTTTGCCGGGTTCTATATTCAGCCCCCACGGTTCACTTTGGCGGCCTGTCAGACTGTTCATGTCAGGATACATCGGTTGAGGGAAGCTTTGATGGAAAGTGTCTATTGAATGCTACGACGTCCGCCGTAGGTGAACAGGGAGATGGTCGTTCGGGTGATGGATCTAACGACCTGGACAGGAAGGTGTGAAGTTGTAGAAAACTCGACCAAGTCATTGTGGTCCCCTGATCCAGACTATCCAAAAATTACATGATATAGCACTCTATGGCACCCTCTACATGCGCGTACCCGATTTCTATCTATCAATAAATCTGGATCATCAGCAACCTTAAATCTGATAGACTGAATGTTCATCCGTAGTCCCCGTACCTACTGCTGTCAGTGACTTCGAATACATTATATTCGCAAAGTTCACAACATAGTATAAAAAACTAATAAGTATCTAATACAGAATAATAACAAAGGCATTACGTATCAGTACTGTGCGAATACAGGTTGCGCTAAAGAATATTCGTTTATTGCACCTGCATCATCCAGAATAAGAATGTTACACAAAGGGATGTGTAGGTTACATAAGCAACCAGGGTACGAGACTCCATAGAAACAAAGGTTTCACTGCAAGCTATTAGTCCACCCATTGCTGCTACAAGCCAAGGCGCTTGACGCCCAACGAGAGCCAAACAAGCCCAGCTGTTTCTCGAGGGGCAAAGAGCGCTGACAACTTCGGTTCTGACCGCGTTTATCCGAGCTATTATCACATCACCGGGTGTAACGGCGGAAACCTAGCTGAGACAACTATCTAGGCATCGATACCGATGGCTGTTACCTTTATTTAGAATCATCTGGGTGCGTCTTACTCTACAGGACGGTGTATCGGCCCGACCAGAGAGGTCTCGAGGAACAAGAGTTCACGGACATGAGTTCATCCCGTAGTGCGTTCAAAGGACACAAGCAAGTAGTCAAGTACATGAATGACCTCGCTGACTGATAAGCTTAGGTTGATGGAATCTACAGACAATTCGCTGCCATACTCACAAGCACTTCCGTCCCGAGGGATCAAGGAATCATGCACGGATGCGGGCAGGAAACGCCTCGTAATCAGGTCAATTGCCGACATGCGAGGACAATCTGCACACGTGGCTGCTGACGAAGGCGAGCATCAGAGGGGACACGAAGATGAAGGAGAATAGCAGAAGAAGGGGGATTCTAATCCGTTGCCCCGGAACCCCGGACACTCCCACTTACCCACCGCGGAGCCGGGTACTCCCACCGCTTAGGGGAACATTGATAATGGGGATATCCCACCGCCGGGCTGATTAAGGGGTTCTAGATGCTCCGATGCTCCTGCTGCGCCTACAGAGGGAGCATGGGATCGACCGGGCAATCCCACCTGCAGAAGAAAATGCCCGCGGGTGCTCCCACTGGCTGGGCTGTGTTTGCTTAACTCGGCCGGAACCTCCCACAGCGAAGCTGACATCAGATCAAATGCCCACTCGGACTGTCCCACCGAGGATGGGAGTGGTCGATTGGATTGTTCGCTTAACTAGTGTGAACATGAGTGCTGCGTACTGAAGCTGACCTCAGATCGATCGGGGACGCCCACTGCTCCCAGTCCGGGTCCAAGACCTGGTGAAGAATATGCGCTTGGACCCCCAACAAAGCGAACGGCTAAAGAGCTGGCACCAGATCCACCACCAGTGGGAGGAGTGGGATTAAAATCCTCCGGACGCTCCCATGCCTCGATCCTTCCCGGGGTTGGAATAGGGATCCATTTTCCCGTTGTGATTGCTCGCCATTCCTCGCAATATCACATCCCAAAGTGTTTATGGACCCCTCTTACTCACGACCCGACGCACTCCAGGATTTTTAGGGTGATCTCACGTACAGTCTTTCTTGATGCGCGGCAGTAATTCTAGAACCATCCCAAAAATGGCATAGGAAAATCAGGACTGGCGTTGCAACAAATTTAGCCATGATCACCGGCATCTACTGCTTGGACCGTTTGCTAGGTACCGCGCCGAAGAAATTTTCAGCAGAATCTAACCTTTACATGGGTAAAAAAAAATAAAAGGGGTAAATTTGTGGGAATCTGGTACGATTCGGACTTGAGCTGTCACCAAGCCAACTGTCGTTCTTGGCTACTATCCGTATCCATGGTAGTCTCACAACTAGTCGAACGTTTTAAGAGAACCCGTCTGATCCTCGCGTATTGTCCGTCAAGAAAACTGGACTCCGTTCTATTGCCATGTGAGCACTAAAAACTACGGGGTGTTTCAATTCATCACCGAATCAAATTTCGCACCCAGAGAACCAATTTCGCCCCTTGCAAAAGTTCATGTTTTACGCAACTGGGTGTCGTCAGATAGGTTAGCATCGGCCCAAGTTCGCTCCATACAGGATGCATTCAGACCCACGACAGACAGCAGCCATCCTGTCACTCACGTGGGAAATTACCAGGGGCCCTGCCATGCAAGGTGAGATCCCACGAGGATTTGCCTGGACGCCACGCGGAGAATTGAGGTGCTCTTCCTTTCTGCAGACCCACTGGTCTGAAGGATGGTGGGGGAGGGGACATCGTAAAAGCTCTTGGCTCTACCGGCTGGACCCATGATGCCATCGTCGCCATGGTCGTTCGGCATTGGAATGGCGCCGCATGTCAAAGCTTCTCGCCTTCTCCCATGGGTCGTAGATTGGAGGCAATCAATTCTACCTGGTGCCCCTTCACTCAACCGGCTATTCGAGGCTCGGTTTTCTTCTTCGTATAACTAATCTGACCTGCAGTTGTACATGTCTGGGCAGGCAGGTAGGAAGGCACTGAAATTAGTACCTCGTAGTAGTCGTTGCAATGGCGGCGAAAGTCAGAAGGAACAGCCCATCCGTCCATTCATCCAGCCATCAGCCAATTACCCAACTAGTTACCCAATCGGCCAGTGAGCCTACTGCATGGTGTTAGCGACTTTCGGTGCTTCAGCCTCCATCTGTCTATCTTTTGGCCCCAATCCCTCGACGCCATGCTAGAGCATATATAATACTATAGAACAAACCCGCAACCTCATCCGGAGAGAAAGTTCCATGGAATGTTGAACAACCGGATCCTAACCACTTGTCAAACTTCCCAGCAAGCCAGCAAGATTGCACTGCATATTATGGCTGCAGCCACCAAAATCCGTAAGCCCAGCTGTTTTTTCTTGCTTGTGCTTTTCTGCTGTGCGCAACATCCCGGCTCTCATACTCACATTCCCTGCTTCCTATTTCAGCCGCACGAAGCCTCAATGGTTGCTGGACATGTCGTGTACGCCGGAAAAAATGTGATGAGACTCGCCCAACATGCAGCCGATGCATTTCCTTGGATCTCGAGTGTCACGGATACGGTCCGAGGCCGTACTGGATGGACAATGGGGCCCTGCAGAATGAGCAAGCCTCGAAATTCCGGCAGATGGTTAGTCAAGCCCGGTCAAGGAAGAGAAGACAGAAGCTCCTTCTGTCCACTCGCCCAGCAGCCCGCGGTAAGGGTCTCCATCTACAGATGTCAAACAAAGGACCCGCACTAAGATCGATTACTCTAGTCTATCCTTTCTTTAATGTAGCCCAAGACGAAATGCAGGGTCTAACCCGAGACAGTAATGCGGCTGCCCTGAATAATAGTACGCTGGCGTGCAGCACCATGCCTCTCAATCAGCTCCCCACCCCTGGAGGCACCTCGGTCTTCCCTGAGGAGGACTATGCCACGTTCTCCAAGCAGTTGGAATGGTCGCAGAACCCTTCGTCTCCCTCCTCGTCTGTAGAAGGTCTCCTCACCCCAAACGTGCTGGAAATGCAAGAGCCCGGGATTGCATGGGGTGATATGGTGACATCGGACGATTTTGGCTTGGCCTTGAGTAAAACCGCCCTGTCGGATCTGGATGACTTTATGTGGAGCGCATCCCTGGATAGTCCCCACATACAGAAAGACCCTACTTTGTCTCCTGATCCGACAAACCTGCAACCGACGTCGGGAATGCATATGCTTGCAGCTGCAACCTGCGGACAGACCATCTCGTGGCCCATGACCCCTGTTGACCCAATTTCGGGAAGCAAGTCCGAGGATGAGTTACTGATGCACTACTTGGACCGGGTCTTCTACATCCAGTATCCGTTCTACCATACCCAAGACCGACAAGGAAGAGGCTGGCTTCTCTCACTTTTGCGGCGCATCGAGCCCGCATACTATGCCAGCCTGGCTCTCAGTGAGCTCGACTTGCTCTCGACGTCGCTTCCTCAAAGTGAGCTCCCGGCACGACTGACGCAGCTACGTACCAAAGATGGCTATTACGACCTAGCCCTTCAGGGAATGCAGTGCATCATGGCTGACTCGTTCAGCTGGAATGCACAGAGTCAATTTACGCGCAATCTCGAGGGACTCGTTTCAATACTTCAGCTTTTGTATTGGGAGGTAAATGGTCCATCCTGATGATGCGGTGCGATTGAAGATACTGACTTTGCTCGTTCAGATACTTGCTGGCGGAACCAAGAACTGGCAATGGCTTCTTCGGCTGGCCGGCAATCTGATGCCTGCATTCATACAGATGCAGATGTCTTCTACAATTCATGACGCATCTGGTCAGGTCTGCCCAAGTTTACCGCTGGACAATCAGAGCCCGTCCTCCGAAGACGACTGTACTGCGAAACTCCTCCTTGGCTCTTTTGTGTCGTTGGATATAATCGCTTCTGCTTCTACCCGGCGTGCTCCCTTTCTGGAAATTGATCATGTGCAGATGTTAGACCATTTCGGGATTTCTCTAGAAATTCTAATGGGGTGTCGGAACTCAATCATGGCCCTAATCTCAGAGGTTTCCGCGCTGGATCGATGGAAGAAAGAGGCCGAGGCGGCTCGTAAGCTCAGCATCATTGAATTAGCACAGCGTGGTGGGCAATTGGAGGAGCACCTACGACGGGAACTCGCCGATCTCGAGCAAGTGTCCGCTCCAGGGTCACTATCAGCATGGGGTTCCTCTGCCACCCCGGGTGGTTCCCGGGCTCACCGCAGCATTAACAAGGCGTTTGGGCTCGGAGCCATCGCCTATCTCCACGTTGTGCTATCCGGGGCTCATCCCGAGCTGCCGGAGATTGCGCAAACTGTTTCCGAAGCCATTATTGTGTTCCAGATGCTTCGCGATCAGCGACTCCTGTCGAGTGTGGTGTGGCCATTTTGCATCGTAGGCTGCTTAGCGCAGCCCGATCAACGGCCTTCATTCCGGGAGCTCTTCACGACGGCGGAGGCCACAGTCGGAACACTGGCAGAGGCGTCTCGAGTAATGGAGGAGTGTTGGCAGGCAAGGAAAGGTCGGACATCAGATTGCGATTGGGTTTCGGTGATGAATGAGCGCGGAGATTATGTGCTGCTTCGATAGAGCGAAAAGTACCATACCCACATAGAGAGATGCGATTATGAGTCACGATAGAATAATGATCATAATAATGAAATAGAATTACATTTCCCCAAAAGTCTCAAAACATTTCAAGTCCCTAGATTGAGAGGACCTCCGAGGGATTATGTAGAGTATATGCTGCAATCATTGGCCAACAACCTCCTTCTCCTTGAACCACTATGTTTATGGTTAGCTATGAATTCCTCCCACTATGCTTAACAATCACCCGGAGCTATACACCCCAGACATCTCTGCAGCATCTATTAGGAATAAAGTGAGGGATGATCCGACCATCGATCTATTTCTCTAATTCCCTCTTCCCAACCTCACGTAATTGATTGGTGAGATGCTGTTGGTGGGCGCCGGCGGTAGAGCTAAAAGCTGCAGGAATCACGACTTGGGCGCCGTGACTAATATCGGGCGGCATTATTGCCTACAAGTCAACTCAATTACGAACTAAAGCAAACTAAAAATCTATCCCACGGGGCTAGAATAAGCTGCAGCCCGCTTAGGAATGAGTGTGTCTGATTACTCCGACCCTGCAGGCCAGTGGGAGAGACCGTGGGCCTGACTGAAATTTGGTGAGACATTAAGGGCTGGTGGGAGGCCCCGGCCCTAAAGGATTGCAAAGGATTGGCGGTTCTGGCTGGTGGGAGAGTCCGGGCTGCTGCGATGGATTATCTTTCTTTTATATACCCTGATGGACTGTTATTCTCTTGAAAATGATTTTGAAGAGTGATGAGTACAGTGGTTCCTTAGACAAGTGTTTTTGTTGACCCTTTTACCTTCTTCTGTCCCTCCCAATGGCTGTCGACGCCACGATGAACCACCCTTCTTTGGAAAAGGAAGAGGGCCAACTCTCTGAAAAATCCGCTGCTTCCAACTTGGACTCGGAGGACCAGCAGATGGATGCTCCTAAGGAAGATGAAGCTCCTCCGCGCGACATTACAGGCTGGAAATGGGCCATTGTCGTGGCGGCCATCTACAGTTCGCAGTTCCTCTTTGCCCTGGACAACACTATCGTCGCCAACGTCCAACCCACTATCGTCGAGGACTTCAACGCCGTCTCCAAGCTGTCATGGATCAGTGTAGCCTTCCTGATCGGCGCTGCTTCGACCAACCTCGTCTGGGGTAAGATCTTTGCCCAGTTCAACGCCAAATGGACCTACATCATCTGCATCGCCATCTTCGAAATCGGGTCCGCCGTCTGTGGCTCCGCACCCACCATGAATGCCTTCATTGTCGGTCGTGCCATCTGTGGCTTCTCCGGTGCTGGCATGTACGTCGGTCTGATGACCATGCTGGCCGTGACCACCTCCATACAAGAGCGTCCTACGTATGTCGGTGGCGCCGGTTTTACCTGGGGTGTGGGCACCGTTCTGGGTCCCATCATCGGAGGTGCCTTCACTGACTCTTCTGCTGGCTGGCGCTGGTCTTTCTACATCAACTTGTGCATCGGTGCGATTTGCGCCCCTGTCTACCTTTTCATGCTCCCCAACAAGGACCCCCGGCCCGGTGTCAGCCTGGGAGCCCGTGCCCGCGAGATCGACTATCTGGGTGGTATCCTGACCATTGGCGCCTTCATCTCCGGTGTCATGGCTATTTCCTTTGGTGGTGCGACTTATCCCTGGAACTCAGCCAAGATCATCGGTCTGTTCTGCTGCTCGGGTGTGCTCTTCATCCTGCTCGGTATCCAGCAGGGCATTCCTGTCCTCACCACCAAGGAACGCCGTCTATTCCCCGTCGAGTTCCTCCGCAGTCGCACCATCCTCATCCTATTCGCCATGACTGCTTCCGGCGGTACCCTCATCTTCCTTCCCGTCTACATGTGCCCGCTCTTCTTCCAGTTCACGCGCGGTGACTCTGCCCTGGAGTCGGGTGTCCGGCTGCTCCCCTTCATTATTCTGATGATCGTGGCAGTCATTGGCAACGGCGCTATCCTCTCTACCCACGGACTGTACATGCCGTGGTTCTTGGCTGGCGGTATTCTCTGCTTGATTGGTAGCGCGCTGATGTACACCGTGGGTCTCACGACCTCAGTCGCCCACATCTACGGCTACACGGTGCTGATTGGGTTTGGAGTGGGCTTGTTCTCGCAGGCTTCGTTCTCCATTGCACAGGCTGTGGCCGAGCCACATATGGCATCGTCGGCGGTAGGTTTTATTACCTGTGCGCAGATCTCTGGGTGTACGATCGCTCTGGCCATCGCCAATGCACTGTTCCTGAACAAGAGTGTGGAGGGCATCAAGGCCGTTTTGCCCAATGTATCCTCGTCCGAGGTCGAGTTGGCCATTACAGGTACTGGGTCTCAGTTGTTTGACGGACTTAGTGAGGAAACGAAGAATAAGGTGTTGGAGGCGATTGTCAGGGCATTGAACAACTCGTACATTCTGTCAATGGTGGCGGCGGCGCTGGTGGTGGTGCTGAGTGTGTTCATGAAGCGCGAGAAGCTGTTCATTGCTGGAGGTGCTGGAGGTGTCTAGATGAAGCTTGAGAGGTAAAATGGGAATATGGGGAAGTATAGCTAAAGCAGACTTCTGATGGATGCAGATAGATGCATTATTCTACTTAGATTTGGGGACCATCTCCCTCTCTGGGTTATAGATAGTATACGAGTTGGGATACATACACATCCTGGCATGTTTAATGACGACTTTTCTTGAGATCAAATCCACTCCATCCTAACATGTCTACACCCATGACCACGTAGAAGAGCCACCACAGCACCTCTGGTTTCAGCCACGCCATGATCCCAACGAGTCAGATAAAGACGTATTCACGCCCCAGTCATGTCGTCACCACTGACAAATGCCACCCTGCATTTTAGCTCTACCGCCCAAACCCATGCCTTGCCGCGCTCTGGAAGGATTGCTTAGCCTTACCGTCCACCACCTCCCAGCCAGCCCGATGCCCATCACTGGCCCTCGCAAAACCGTTTAGCCCAACCGCCGAAGCTAATGCACGGCGGGGGGCCTCGTGGCAAACTGCCGAGTATGTGTCAGACTGCAGGATTGCAGGATGGGCGCATCGCGGTTTCTCGAAGCCCTCTGACCCACCAGATACGAGAGCAGAAACCGGAGAATGACTGGGATCAGACAAGACCAGGGAGCATATTATCTAGCCAGGATCATGCATTGGTAGCAAGAAAGTAGAGGCATTGATACCTCCTACTGCATATCCTATTTTCTGATTACCATCTTGATGTGACAAGATGATTTCCTACTACGAGATCCAAGATGCCCATCCCGTCTCGCCTCCCACATACCAATCTCTCAAGGGCCATGAGCAAATCTCCCAACAACCTATCCAGGACCCAGAACTTGCCGCGGAATACTGGACCGACCTCTTTTCCCATGTTGGAGCGCAACCCCAACTCCATTCCTTCCCTCTCGATCACCAATGGCCACGATCTGAGACTACTATCCGGGCCCCTGAGCATCTTCTCGAAGCGGCATTAGACTTTAGTGAGAGATACAGCATTCGACTAGATGACTTGATCTATGGGATATGGGCCCTGGTATCTATTCGACACACGGCGGGTGGCCACCGCACCGCTATCTTCACGGTAGCCGGACGAGACCGGTCCTTCTTCGGACCAGAGTGCACCCAGCAGGAGCTAGAAGACCAAGAAGACTTCCCCCTGGTTCTATCCGTGCCAGAGGATATGGAAGCTCTATCATGGATCCGACACGTTGGTGCCGCCAGTGCTGAAGCAGCCACGCACTCGCACCTGGGCTACAAGCAGATCCTCACGCAAACAGGCGCCGCTCCGCCGCAAGTCAAAGTGTCTATTATACCTGATGACAGTGAAGAGGTGATGACAACCGATGCTGACTTTCCTCTCGTGCTGAATCTGTCGGCATCCTCTGGGCTGAAGCTGAGCATGCGGCATAATCTGGCCGTGCCGCGGACCAACGTCCGAGTACTCCTTGACCACTTTGCTGCTACGCTGCAGCAGGTGGTTGAGAAGCCGTCAGTAAACATTGCAGCAGTGAGTTTGACATCTCCAGCTGAGAGACAGCTACTCCATGAATACGGTAAGGCTGCCATCCGGTCCCGTCGCGGGCTGGTGCACGCCTTGGTTGAGAAACAGGCCCGGCTGAGACCAGACGCTCACGCCGTTCAATTCGAGCTGGATGCTCCCCTTCCCTACGGCACATTGAATAAACGCGCAAACCAGTTGGCCCGGTTACTGCGCTCATACGGTGCAACTTACATTCCCGTGCACATGCGCACGTCGACTGACTTCATCGTTGCCCTGCTGGCTGTCCTGAAGGCTGGCGCTGCATACGTGATCCTGGACCCCGATGCACCGGCCAGCCGCAAGTCCTTCATAGTGGAGGATGTCCAGGCAGACTTCGTTCTGGTGGACTCAGACACTGCGGGTGAATTTCCTCGCGAGCACAAGGTCCGCGACTTGCTGAGCGAGTCCATGGGCAACGACAACAGCGACTTGTCTCTCGATAAAGACGTCAGCTCTCTGGCATATGTGATCTACACCTCCGGGTCAACAGGCAAGCCCAAAGCAGTCCTCCTAGAGCATCAAGCCGCGTACAACGGTCTCCTGGCCTTCCCCAAGATGCTTGACTTACGCCAGCTACTCTTCTTTAACCCCGTCTTCTCCGCAGCCCAGCGCTCCATGTGGGCCACACTCAGCGTCGGAGGATGTCTGTGCCTGGCCAGCAAGGCTAATTTGACCGTCCATCTGGCCAGAACCATCAACAGCATGCACATCACCTCCGTCGACATGACCTCGACCACAGCATCTCTTCTCTCACCGGACAACGTGCCCTCACTACGCCGAATGGTCCTAGGCGGCGAGCTGGTAAACCCAGCAGTGGTACAAACCTGGTCGCATCGCGTCGAGCTACTGTCTTCATACGGCCTCAGCGAATGTACACAGCTCAACTGGCGCTACAGACTCCAAGATACCCAGAGCTCATCCCGCATCATTGGTCAGCCCTTCGACACCACAACCTCCTACATCCTCGTTCCCGGAACCACCTCCCTCTCTCCGCTGCTCATCCCAGGTGAACTCTGTCTTGGTGGCGCCCAGCTCGCCCGTGGCTACCTGAACAACCCCGAAGAAACAGCCCGTCGCTTTATCCCCAACCCCTTCGGTCAGGGCAAGCTTTACCGCACAGGAGACCTCGCCGTGCGCCACGCCGACGGGTCAATCGAGATGATCGGCCGGATCGATTTCCAGGTCAAGATCAACGGTCAGCGCGTGGACCCGGCCGAGCCGAACGCCGTCATTCAGTCCTATGAAGAAGTCAAGCAGTCTGCTGTAGTTCCCGCTGCTGTGGGCGGGAAGACAGCTCTTGTGGGAGTGGTTGTGAGTCGCGCCGACGGCGACTGGGACTCACTCGTGGCGAACCTGCGCACGTACCTGGCGTCCAGAGTGCCGCGGTATATGGTCCCTGCATTCTGGGTGCCTCTGGCCGCGTTGCCAACGAATGCGAATGGGAAAGTCGATATGGCTGCTATTCGTGCGATTGTCGAGGATTTCGCGAAGTCCGGGCAGCTGCTGCCGGATAGACCTAAGAATGGCACTAACGGGGTGGTCTGGACGGAGAAGGAGATGATTGTGCGCGCTCTCTGGGCGAGATTCTTATCATTCGCTGAGGAAGATATCTCAGTGGAGGACTCGTTCGTGGCGCTAGGTGGTACATCACTGGAAGCTATCCAGGTTGTGTCTCAGCTGCAGACTGAGCATGGGTTGATTCTGCGCGTGGAGGATATTATTCTTGGTCAGTCGCTGGCTCAGGTCGCTGGTCTCATTCAGTCCGGAGGCACTGCAGTGAATGGTCATGCGCCGTTTACGCTACTGCGCGAAACTCCCTCCTTCGAGCGTTTCGGTATCAACACGGTCGACGTCGAGGACGCCTTCCCAGTGACGCCATTCCAGGAAGCCATTATCGCCAACACTATGCTGGGTGGTACCAAGTACATCTACAGCCGGTCATACAGCTTCACCGGACATAGTGCTGGGGCAGTCAAGCGTGCACTGACATCCCTCATGGACAGGGAGATCTTCCTGCGCTCGACTTTCATCCCAGACGGGGTATCCTTCATGCAAGTCGTACGCAAAGCTGCCCCTGTACCCTGGGAGACGCCCTCCATGGATGTGAAATCCTACATGCAGGAGCAGATCCAGAAGCCTATGCACGCTGGCAGTCTGTGGTGGCGCGCAGCTGCCTTACCAAACAACGTCTTGGTAATCACCATCCACCATGCGCTGTTCGACTACTGGTCCAGCGAGTTTCTCCCTCAGGATCTGTCCTCCCTCCTTACGGGGTCAGCACCTGTCCAGCGCCCTCTCTTCAGTCAATATGTGAAACATCTTCAGCAGCACGACGAACCCACCATGCAGACCTTCTGGAAGAAGTACCTCGACGGCGCAGTTCCTACCCGTCTAGGCGCACAAACCGAGCAGCAGACTCTCGTCTCTGCTTCCCTAACCGTTGACATGAAATCCACAGCCTCCGCACTAAAAGTCACCCCCAGCATGCTCCTCTACGCCGCCTGGTCTCTCGTTCTTGCTCGCGCCACCTCCTCCCCGGACGTTGTGGTAGGGGTTACTCTCTCTGGAAGAGAAGCCCCCATACCAGGTATCCTGCAGATGAGCGGGCCTACGCTGATGATTGCTCCGCTGCGGGTGAAGGTTAATCAGAACAGCTCCTTCGAGGAGCATTTGGCCTCCGTGCAGGCTAGCCTGTGGGACGTGGCGCGACATGCGCAGTACGGCCTGCGCAAGATACTGAAAGTGAGTCGGCAGCCAAAGGATCTTTTTGACACAACGGTCAACTTCCTCATCAAGGTGGATAATATGCCTACTACGGCTAGAGGATTAACCATCCTACCGGAGAAGAACTACGGAACTCACGACTACATCAAGTTGGAGCTGAGTAATGAGGACTTAGGCCGCGTGACTCTATCATCTATGCTGGAGGATGGGTATGCCAGGGTTTTGGTGCAGTCTGTCGCTGATATCTTGAAGGTTGCGGCAGAGGCACCAGATACCAAGGTTGCGGGGTTGGAACTCGTGCGAGATGGTGTGGTGAATGGTGTTGAGAGGGAGGTCGATGGGCCAGTGGAGGTTGCGAAGACCAGCCCAGCTGATGATGAGCTCGGCCACTCTGCCTTTCACCGCATCGCCTGCAACTATCCCTCTCGCACGGCTGTCGAAGATGCCACCGGTGCCAGCATCACCTACGCCGGTATGGCTATCAAGGTGAACCAGCTGGCCGGGCTGCTGCGCGCCAAGGGCGTCGTCCTGGAACAGGTGGTTCCTCTTCTGCTGGAGAAGTCCATCAGCACCATCATTGCCATGCTGGGAGTTATGGTCTCCGGAGGTGCCTTTCTGCCTCTTGGCCCGGAGAACCCTCGTGAGCGCAACCTGGGTATCATGGAGGACTGTGAAGCCAAGGTGGTCATCACGGACCGCCAGAGCGCCGGCTTCTTCGACGATCTCATGTACGATGTGATCGTGATCGATGATCTGGACTGGGATGCCATGCCCATCCAGCGCGAGATCGTCCCCGATCTCACCCCGGATAACCTTGCGTATCTGATCTACACTTCGGGCAGCACAGGTAAACCCAAAGGCACGTTGCTCACCCACCGAGCCCTAGCCACAGCAGTGGAGGGCATCATCGAGTCGACAGAGATGGACAACTCGCATCGGATTCTCTGGGCCCTGAACTACACCTTTGACGGATCGTTCTTCTCCCTTTTCTCAGCCCTAGCTACCGGCTGCACGCTCTGCGTAGCACCCCAGAGCACCATCGTCGGCAACCTAGCCGGCCTAATCAACGCCATGCAAGTCACCGCCGTCTGCGTAACGCCCACCATGGCCGGTCTCTTCCATCCGGACGACGTGCCCACCCTGCAAATCCTGGCCACCGGCGGCGAGCCCGTCACTCCACACATGCAGACCGTCTGGGCGCCGCGCATCACCGTTCACAGCGCCTATGGACCAACCGAAGCCACCATCTGCGTCACCACAACGCACGTCACTCCAGATATGAACCTGCGTAACATCGGCCGGCCCTACCGCAATGTAACGGCGCAGATCCTCGACCCAGACACCCTGCAGCCCGTGCCTGCCGGTGAAGTCGGCGAGCTGTGTTTGGCCGGGCCGCAGCTGGCAAGGGGGTATCTGAAGCGTCCAGATGCCACAGACAAGGTATTCCGGCACCGGCCAGACGGAATAATCTACCAGACTGGCGATCTAGCGAGATGGCTGCCCAGCGGGGATATCGAGCTCTTCGGCCGCAAAGACGACCAGGTCAAGATCAACGGCTACCGGATCGAGTTGGGAGAGATCGAGAGTGTTATTATGCAGACGGGGCTGTTCAGTCAGTGCGCTGTTATTGCCGCCACAGTGCTCAAGAAGAAGCAGCTCGTCGCATTCTGTTCGACTTCTGCCCCGGGCTCGAGGGAGGTTGTGCTGCTGGCTCCAGAGCAGGCGCCCATTCTGGATGAAATCAAGGACCATCTCACCACCCTGCCCAAGTACATGGTTCCCTCGATCTGGCTTCCACTGTCAGACTTCCCGCTCATGGGCTCTGGCAAGATCGACCGCAAGCGGTTGCTGGCTCTCGCTCAGGACCTAGCCGACGACGAACTCAAGGCCTATCTACCTGCCGAGGAGATCTCAGCCATCACATCCCCAGCAGAACACAAACTGCAACATCTCTGGTCCAAGCTCTTCGACACACCGGCCGATGACATCCACGCCAACTCAACCTTCCACGCCCTTGGCGGCGACTCCATCTCGGCCTTGAACCTCGTCAGTCTCCTCCGACAGGACGGATATCAGGTGCGGGTGAACGACATTCTCTCATCCCGGACACTGCGCGACCAGGCGGCGCTGCTGATCGAGGAGCCTGCTGCTGTTGCAACTCCACCCACAGCTTCAGTTGTCCCAGCCTTCCAGCCGACGGAAACAATGTACAACCAGCTTGCGCAGCTTGGCATCTCCCGCTTCGAAGTAGAGGACATCTACCCCCTAAGCCCTGGACAGATCGAATTTCTCACGCAGGGCAACAAGCCCGAGCAATTCTGGCAGCTCATGACCGTCCGTCGACTGCCACTGGACTTTGACTTCTCTCGCTGGATCACCCTGACCACGCAGCTCACGCAGTACAACCAGATCCTGCGCGCGCTGTACCTGTACGCCGACGAGAGCCGTGATCCCCGCACAGCAGTGCAGGTTATCCTGCGCGATGCGACCCTCAACCTCACCTACCACACCTACACCACCGAAGAAGAAAAGCAATCCCTCATTGACAGCAACTGGGAGAGACGCTTCGATCCCGCACGACCATTCGTGCGCTACGCCCTCCTCACAGACGCCACCACAGGAGCCAAAGACCTCGTCATCAAACTCGACCACGCCTCCTACGACGGCACCTTACTACACATCTTCGACGACCAGTTCCTAGCCCTCGCGCGCAATGAGCCTATCCCAGAATGCACCCCTTTCAAAGAATACATCAACTACATCACATCGCTCCCGAAACAACCCCAGCTAGATTACTGGACCAATCTCCTTAAACCCTACCACAATGATACCACAACGACACCCTACCTCTCCACTCTCCAAAACCCATCATTGAACAATATAACAACCTACCCCATTCCAGCAGACATGGGCATCGACGCCCTCGCTACAACCCACAACGTGACTCCGTCAGTTATTTTCCAAACGGCGTTTTCCCTCCTCCTTTCTCACCTCAACACCTCGTCTCACGGGCAAAAACAAAGTATAGTCTACGACACCCTAATAACCGCCCGCAACGTCCCCATTCCAAATCCCCAGAGCATAACCGGCACATGCGCAAACTTTTTACCCTTCCTCTCCACTATCGACAAATCTCAGTCCATTAAGTCCCTGCTGCAGGATACCCAGCGAGATTTCTGGACTTCCGCAGACCACGCTGCCGTTTCACTGTCGGAGATATACGAGGCATTGGAAGTGGATAGGGATGTGGAGGGCGCGAAAGCGCTGTTCTGTTTCCAGCCGTTTGAGAAGAAATTTGACGGGAAGGAAGAGGATGCGATGAGGTGGATCGTGATGAAGATGAGTAAGAATACGATGAAGTTCAATTACGGGGTGCAGCTGGAGGTGGGGAAGGGGGCTGAGAGGGGAAGTTATGTCGTGAGATTTTATTGGGATGGGAGGGTGTTTGATCAGCAGGGGGCGAGGAGGGCGGTGGAGTTGTATGGGAGGGTTTTGGGGGGTTTGGGGAGGGAGAATATTGGGGATTTGGATGTGGAATTCGAATAGATTAGAGAGGATATAATGATGTTATTTTGTCTTTGATATTGGGTTGGGCGTTAAGAGGGTTGTTTTTTTGGGGGGGTTGGGTTAGAGTTAGATCTCAGATTGGATATTGTTGTTATATAGTCTTTAGGGAGTTTGTTAAATTATTGAGATAGATGAATTTGGTCATAGTCTATACTTTGATATACTATTTCACTTTACTCAGTTCTAGTACTAGAGTCATATATATCAGTCTCAAAGTTATAGAAACATACGTCAGTTCTATAGAGGGTTCATAATTAGATAAAGGCACATACAATGAAAACTATGCTGCGTATGACTATGATGTCCTTATATTAAGTCAACTATCACCTATTTCACTCATAAAGATCAAAGAAAATATATCATACTCGACCATTTCTCACAAATCCATAACACTCAACCCTACATAATATACTCAACTTAACCCCCAACATACAACAACCACCTCACCTCCCTACTAACCCTATAATAAACCACCCACTATACAAACACTCCCAAATAATGAAGGTATAAACATGTATCTCATTTAATCTAAAAGTAAACTAAAACCCCCAAGCAAAGACGGAGTGATGAACTACTTCCTCGCCAAAAACACAAACCGCCTCACCTTCCACGCGACACCCCCCCTCGCCTCCACCGCCGCCTTCTCCAACAACTCATTCAGCTCTCCCTTCTCCTCCCCAGGCACCTTACTGATCAATTCCCCAAAGAGGCCCAGATAATTCATCTGGTCCAGAATAAGCGTGTACGTGCCCGGATGGCATTCATCGCGGAGAACATCGCGCAGTCCTTGCTCCGCTAGGGTTGATGCGAGGTGGATGGACCATCTGTTTACCATCAATCATTAGCATCTAATATTATGTTCCTGAAGCAGAGGGGCTAAGTGTATGGAAGGGGAAAAAGGAAGGGGGGGGGGGGGGGGTCATACGAAGGCATCTTCGACCTAAACTTCCCATCAATCCTCTTCATAAGTTCCTCCGAGTTCTCCGAGACCGTAGTCTCAGGATCACTCTTCACGAGGGGCCGGTTGCCTGCGTCGTCGTTGGGTTCTTCCCATTGGATGTAGCCACCGGGCTCTATTCCAACATTATCAATATCATACCATACCACTCATCGGAAAATAAATGTAATAGGTTAAAAATAAGGGGGAACGAGGAGTATACGTACTAACAAGTCTCATCAAATTCCTAATCACGGGCCTCGGATCCCCACCCGCTTGCAAGACAACTTGCACAAGAAGTCTGGCATGCACGACATCATATTTCTCCACGTACTCCTCTGGGATCTCCTCCAGAATGTTGAGATGCCGGAGGGAGATGTTAGATGGGAGGAATCCCGGGGCAGGGTATTGCTCCGAGGAGATGTCGAAGCCGTGGAGCGTGGCGTTGGGGTATTGGCGGTGGAGGTCGAGGAGCCAGATTCTTTACATTGTTGTTAGAGCTTCGCTCATAGATGTAGAGGGGGGTGTAAGGGGGAGTTACTAACCCAGTGCCGGTCCCTACATCGGCTATGGAAATGTCGCTGTTGCTGCTGGCGTCGGGGAATCGGATGGATGGGTGAAGGAGGTATCCGATGCTCTCTTTCCAGATGTAGTGTTGGAGATTGAGACGTGTGGAGGCGATGACGTCGCGGCCGAGACGGTAGGGGTCTGTTGAGCCCATTTTTACTTCGTGGTATATGAAAATTGGGGGAGGATAGATGGATAGTAGGGTTGTCGAGAAGTGATGGTGTGTGTTGTGTGTATGGGCTGATGATGAGATGGCCGGATATGTGGCAGCGGTGGAATGATCTTAAATCACTGGCATTCATACATCTTGACTCCATTCAAATTCAATTCGTATAGTATAGTTCGTGTATACAGTCCCTAATCCAATCAGAAGGCATACCGCATGCGGGCCTTAATTAGCTCTCCCGCCGTGGAGGGAGAGTAAGATACTAACTAGGGCGCACATGGCAGTTAGCGTTGCCGCTGGTGATGCTGACATCCGCGCGAGTCTGAAACAAGTACTTCGGCATCCTGATACTCCTTCAGCATCCTGCAAGACAATACGAGGGACAGTAATAGTCAAAGGCTGATATACCGATATGGCATGACTTGATAATCATTGATGGACTGATCAGCAGTACCTCAATCACTGTATTTAAAAGTTAGAAGTAGTCCAAGAAAAACACCCGTCTACTATCCTACCACAGACATCTCCCATAACCCTAATACAATCTACTCAAAACACTCCAAACCAACCACACATACTCATACCTCATCAGCCAATCAATCAACCAACCCTCACTATGGCAGCAAAATACCCCCTAATCGAAGGCATCGACATCCACAACCCCTCCCCAATCCACGAAGCCAACGCCGCCTTCCTACGATCCTTCCCCATCGACCGCGCCGTCTTCCGCCTCTATGCCCGCTCCCCAGGAACCTTCCTCCCCATCATGTCCGTCCTGGACAGCATTCTCTCCGGCGAAAAGCGCACCATTCAACTCCTCGACTACCAGCTCATTGTCCTCCGCATGACGGGCCTCATCAACGCCGAGTACCTCTTCGGCATCAACGAGCCCATCTCGCGTCTTAACGGGCTTGGCGACGAGAAGATCGAGGCTCTGCGCAAGGGTCTGTCCTCGAAGGAGCTCATTGCTATGGGCACGTGGACGGAGCGCCAACAGTGTATTCTGACGCTGGTGGAGGAGTCGATCCGCACGTATGATAATAACGAGGAGACGATTCTGTGGGCTAAGAGGGTTATGACGGATGATGAGGTCGTGGAGTGCTTTGTTGTACTAGGGTTCTATACCACTATTGCGAGGATGACGAAGGGGTTGAGGGTACAGAAGGATCCGGTTATTCCGCATTTGGAGACTGCGATTGTGGATACGATTACGAAGAATGAGAAGGATGGGGTGGAGGCGTAGATGTTATGTTCTGTTTGTAGTTGGTTGCTGGGGTAGAGATGGAGGGTGTTTGTCCTTTATGTAGTGATAATGGAGTTGATTTGTGTTTTACATTACAGTCTTGATCGATCGTATTTGATATGCTTCAACCACTGCAAATATAGATGGTATGTAGTGAGACTAAATGTTCCCCAATACATGCATCATCCGAGCCTGCTTCGATATCCACTCATCCTCCCTAAACTCCCCTAACCCATCCACGCTCATCCCCTCCAGGGCTCGATCCCACTCCGCTTGTGTCCCTGCATCCCATAACTCGTGGTTCTCCGGCAGCGGGAACTGCAATTCATCCGCCGTTAGAAGGATGTTGCCCATCGATGCCCCATCCACCATCTGGCTCAGCGCCGTCGAGCCATAGATCGTTGTGCACACCTTATACAGTGCAATGTTGAATCGCTTTACTTCCTCAATACTGACCAGCATGTATTGAGCAATCGCAGGTTCCTGATATTGCTGTAGGATGCGCGGATAATAAAACATGCCCCGGAGGCGGCAGCTCCGAATCAGGCACTTGAGCAGCAGCTCAGTATCAGTCCTTAGTCCAGACGGCTTCAAATCTATCCCGAGAGAGCCGTGCGTTTTGTATATCAGAGAGAAGATGACATGTAATAAGATCGCCTGGTAAATCGGCAATGGCCACGACCCCGAATGGGGTATATGTACTTCATCGGGAACATCCCATCTCTCCTGCAAACTGCATTAGCCTTTATGACAGATTTACAAATATTTGCACCAACCTTCTGCTGCAAAATCGCCGAATTCAGCTGCTCATGCAACTCGACAGCCGCACACCGTGCGCTCCTCTCCCCACTCGCCCACAAGCCCAGCACCACCATGGACTGGACCAACATGGGAATTTCATGGCGGATGCGAAACGTCCCCCGATGCACAAATGGCCAATGCGGATGAAACAACTCAAAGAACATTTTAACAAATTGTTCTTCTCTGGACACCGCTGGCCGCGGGCTCACGGACGCTGGTCGGGTTTCGGGCGCCGGGGAGTCCTCCGCCTCGCGGAGAGAGCAGCGAATGCCCCGATGCTGACATTCCGTGCAAACAGGCTTCCCTTCACAACGAGCCTTGATGGCTCGACAGTTGGAGCAGGCGCGTCGAGCTCGGTGGACGGGTTCGTTCAACTGATGCTTCACTCGTAGATGTCGCCGCAGTGTGTCACTAACGCACGTTACTAATGACAGAACAACAAGCACGCAGGAGCCTTGCGCGCTGCAAGCTAGCTTTGTGTATACTTTCGTCCGAATTCCTGACCACAGATGGAACAGGGATATGTCCGATCTTGGATATGTTTGGCCTCATGGCGACGGAGGTGCTCTTTGCGCCGGTATCGGGCATCACAGTTGGGGAAGCGACAGACGAACTCGCCCAGCGAGTCATTCCTGGTTAATTTATCCATGGCGGCTGAGGGATCGCTCACTCCACAAACCAACTATATCAAGGTGGGAGGCGTTGCGACGGGGGGATGCCCCGGACATGGTGAGTGGGAGAATAGTTAGTATAGACTGTGGCTGCTGTAGAGAAGCCGTGGGTTATGTAATGGCGGGTGGGATGCTCCGGCACTAAACCCTCTAAAAGTATCATTTTAACTCTTTATCTCCTAGGCTACTGCATTCGTTCTCTTTCCTATTCTGGTTGAAGGATAGCGTGAGATTTTAGTCTTTCTTGCAGACACTAGTCCAATAACAGTCATACCAGTGAACGGGCTCGTTTATACAATACTTTTAAAGCCTGCCACCAACTGGGCCAAGCGCGCACCAAATCCTGCATGCCTTAGTCTTGCCGCACTGCTCTTATGCTCTTGAATTACACCTGCCAGCCCTTTGTTTTCGACGAATCACGCTTGACCCCAAAGCTGAGACTTCCCTCTAAAGCTCCCTTTCGGCCGGGCTGGGCGACTTCGGTGATGTCCGAGCTCGTCTCCTCCACAGTTCTCTCCGACGTTGACTCGCACCGGTTACGACCTAGACGCTGACCCTTGGACTTTCTAATGCCATACCCCGGGCCCCCGATGTTCCCCAGATCAATTCGCCGGCTGTCTCGCATGCCAAAGTAGAGACCAGCAACAACGAGTATGACCACGCTGAGACTCACTGGGAGGCCAATATACAGGCCCAACTTGTTGAAGGAAGTCGGTCGAGGAAACAAGCGATGCTGCACTGGCTTGGGGTGAAGAACAACGGTTGGACCCCGTCGGGCACTTGCCCGCTTATCTGACACCGAGTCCAGCTCGATGATGTAAAGCGTCAGAGGGTTCTGCTGCTTTCCTTGAAGCCATTCTTGCTGCATATGGATGTGAGTATATCCGTAGCTGTTGTCCGTCTTGTCCGAGGTAAATGTCGAATCCCCTTCTATAGAGTCCGTATATCTCAGTTCGATGGTGATTGTGGCATTCAGAGGATAAAAGTCCGCGTCCCAGGTGATGTAGTAAGTCCCACCAACCGTCACATTTGCACCATTCTCTGGGAGACAGAATGGTCGGGCAGCGCCATGAGGGTCCCTACAGATGGGGAAATCACCCGGTGTGGGGGAAGATCGTCGGATCGCCATGGTTGTGTTTGGGGGAGGCTCAATTCTCTCCGTCATCGCTGAACGAGTAAGCCATGTTAGACCATTGCCCTTTTGAGACAAGATACCTTTGGAGTGGACAATAGCCCCATTCTTTCCGGCGACGATGTAGATGACCTCACCGAATGAGAAACAAGCCATGGCTGCTAGGACTAGTAAACAGGCCCCAGCTTTCTTCCAGGTTTGCATCACACTTGACAACGAAGGCGGGTTTCTTGATTGAGGATAGATTGGTTTGGTTTGGTACAATATGGATGCAGTAAACTATTGAAGTATTGCATCTAGCGATGAGTTGCATAGAGCTGCATCTGTCAGTCGCTGCAATACTGCATCTGCCACATTGCTACCGACAGATGCAAGTAAATGATACTAAGGAAGGTGCCATGGTGGCAGGGAGTGCATCTCATGGAAACAGCGAGCATCTCAGCATGATCGAGCGGCACAACTATCATTACAACAGCATGCTGTGTCTGTCATAATCAAATAAGCAACCATATTTGCTTTTTCTTTTGTTTCGCTTCTCGTTAAATCTCCTAGATTACCGTTAATACCACCCTATCTCCATATGGAGATTATTTGTTGTGGTTGCACATCGCATTGTTTAGTGAAGCTGTCCGGATGCTACACAGCTCCACAGATCCACTGAATTGCCGCGTGTCAACATGTCAACAATGCCATTGTAAAGAGTCTCAGGGAACATGCAAGACATGCACCCCCTAATTAGTAGACAAGTACGTAGTTGTACGGTATCTGCATCCACAATCTGCGCAGAATCCAGTGCAATCGAATCTGTCAAGCTAAAAGTGTTCCAGAAGGCGGAATCCCCGCTTCCGCGGCGGTTGGATCCTCGGGCGGCCATTTAGAGTTAGGCCACCTGTCGCCGACGCTTACATCTCTCGCCGTTTCACTCGACCTTCAACATCCCCAAGTGCCTGTCTTCCCCAGCTGCCTGCTGTCCCGTACTTTGGCTTTTGAAATTCTTCTTCTTTCCAAAGTGCGCCCGTTCCTTCAATAACAGCTCAGGTTGGTTTTCTCTTCCATCCATCCATCCATCCCTTGGATGTGATAGATTCCCTCGAACCCCCCTATACTGACCACGCGTCATCAACTGCTTCAGCATCATGCGCTTCACCCCGGTCGTCGCCCTCCTCCCAGCGCTCGCTGTGGCTCAGGAGCAGGTTCCCCTTGCGGACCGTGTCCAGGGCTGGTTCAACAAGGCCAAGTCCTACTTGCCTACTGCCACCCCGGTCGCCCCCGCCGCTGCCGTTGTTGAGAAGGTCGTCGAGAAGACCAAGATCCAGGAGAAGACCGTCTCCGAGTTCAACTTGACCAACTGGCAGTCCTACCTGGAGCCCGCTTCGGAGCCCCAGGACTGGTTGGTCTACATCACCGGAGGAAACAAGACTTGCTTCGGTCGCTGTGACAAGGCAGACAAAGCGTTCAATGTAAGCAAGCCCTAGAAAAAGGGGGCGCACCCACTCGATTTCATAACAATAGTCGTTAATAATCCTCCTATTTAGGAATCCGTGCTTTTGTTCTCCGCCGATCCCACCTCCCCTAACCTCGGTAAGCTGGATTGCGAAAAGAACAAGGTCCTTTGCTCTGCTTGGGGTGCCGGTGCTCCTTCGGTCTGGTTCCTCCAGGTGCCCCAGGCCCAGCTTGGTGAGGAGCGCCCCAACACTCCCCTCCACACCGTCTACCTGAACTCGACCACCGTGACCCCGGAGACCATCTACAAGGTCCACTCTGAGAAGGTCTGGGAGAAGGCCCCTGCCTACGACGGTCCTCTTCACCCCACGGACGGCTGGCTCGCTCAGAACAACCTTCTGCTCCCTCTTGGATATGTCATCTACGGCTTCAGTGCCATCCCCAGCTGGCTTTTCATGATCGGCATCAGCTTCTTCAGCCGTACCTTCATGTAAGTTGTCTTGCTCTGATCGCATTCTTTCTGTTTGCGATCTGCTACTAATGTGTCACAGGAGCCGTCGCCTTGGAAACGTCGGCGGCGCGCCCGCTCCTCGTCCGAACTAGACGTGCTGTTAAGGGAAGATAGCAGTTCTTTTAAAATGATTGGGATGTGTATATAATGAAGCAGAGCGCCTGTCAAATTGGATTGCGGTGTTTGGGTTGATGCCTCTAACAGTTGTAATACAGTAAGCAGACCAACATTCTAGAACAATTTATTTTTCCACAATATTTCATGCATATCAATACGTATTCAACAACCCCAATAGAGATAGTAGAGACATAGCTAGCTCCCAACTAACCTGTCTCAAACAATCAATTAATCAATCGTAGAAACCAACCACCCGGCCCGCTAACGTCACCGCCGACCAAGCAACATCCAGCTCCGCTCCGCCTTTATCGCAAAACCACCACTCAATCCCTCTACCAAACCACCACCCTCCACACCCACCCCCAAGAGAACAATCAATCCCAAAATGTCCGACCTCGACCGCACCACCCCCTCCACAGCCGCCTACGTGGTCGCGACCGCCATCCTCGCTGGTATAACCGGCTACTTCATCGGCCAAGGCAGCAGCCTCGGTCTTTTCAGCAACAAAGAAAAAGAAGGCTGGCCGAACAGCTACAACGTGAAACCGCACCTAGACTCGTCGGACGAAGACTACGAATCTGAAGAAGAAGAGGACAGTGAAGAAGAAGGCGACGGCACGGAGCTCGCCAACTTCGACAGCTCCAATGAAGAAGTGAAATTGGTGCTTGTCGTGAGGACGGATTTGGGTATGACGAAGGGTAAGCATATCCCCGTCTTCAGTTCTACAATATTATATCGATGTCTCTGGCTATGGATATGGATATTGTATTTGTGTTTTATGAGCGCATGCTAATATGTTTGATACTGTTGCAGGCAAAATCGCCGCCCAATGCTCGCACGCTACCCTCGCATGCTACAAGTACCTGACAGCGTACACGCCGAACAGCGGCATCCTGCGCCGGTGGGAATCGCAAGGTCAGGCGAAGATCGCGCTGCAGGTCAAGTCGGAGGAGGAGATGGAGGAGATGCAGGCTAAGGCGATTAGTCTGGGACTTTGCGCCAGGGTGATTACGGATGCTGGACGGACGCAGATTGCGAGTGGGAGCCGCACGGTGTTGGGGGTTTTGGGTCCCAAGAGTGTGGTGGATTCGGTGACGGGGCATTTGAAGTTGTTGTAAACTTTTTTCTTTACTCCGTATCTATATCGATCGAAGTTCGGTTTGGGGGTGTTATGGGTGTAGCAGTGAAAAGATCATGCGGGATTGTTGGGTCGGTGTGTTGAGATATGATATTATATGGCGTTTTGGAGAAGGGTCTCGCGATGCGATGTGCTTCATCCTTCGGTTCAGCATTATGGCATAATCTTTTTCTAGTAGCATGTCGAGCATGCTACATCGTCCATTCTTGATAGACGCTAGCCGACATATTGATCGGTTCAAGTGGTGCCCCAAGCACACTCATATAGTATGCGCACAGTTTTACATCTTTACAACTACATACATAAATTATAATGATAGGAATGTTGGCAGGTCATGGTTATTCCCTGACCTCAGTGACCGACGGTCAATTCGGTAAAGGGAGTAGGAATATGACGCCGTCAGCAACCAGGTTCTCCAGCCGAGCTCACCAAGATGGGAGCTCAAGACCAGAGTGAACACCCAGCGCCAACCTTTAATCTGAGATCTGTCGACCGGAAGTGCAAAAACCATCCACAAGATGAATGGCTCCTTAAGTCGTCGAACTGTCCAGCGTTCAACCGAAACACAGAGAAATAAACAGCCGAAACTGCTACCCTCCATGAACGGGATCGCTAGACACAGATCCGTGTTTGTTCATGTTCTGAAGAAAAGAAAGAAAAAGAAGAAGAAGAGAAAAAATCGACGAAGCCGCCTTTTATCCGCTGCGCCAAGCTCGCGCTAAGAGTTTGTCGCGCTAAACCTTACCGAGATAGGTGCTGATTAGGTAAGTGCTTGTTGCCGCGCGCTCGCTCGCCCGCTGGCTGGTCGGTCGGTCAGGTCAGGTCAGGTTCGCCGCTGCGGCGGGTTGAATATCTCATATCCCGTCACTTCAACTTCACTTTCCATCAGTTGAAGACGATACCTCCTCACCACCTACCCACCGACCTTCTGTATCCATCTTCATCTTTTCCTCTGTATTTGTCGCCACCATGGCCGACGCAGTTTCCATCGAGCAAAACAACAAAATCCGAGCCGCGCTCGGATTAAAACCCCTGCCTGTTCCTGGCGCCGAATATGAAGACGACTCCGACGACTCGTCCGGTTCCGAAGATGAAGACCCCGCCAGTACCCTCGAGTCGCGCGAAGCGATGGCCGGATCCAACTGGAAGAAGATGCAAGACGATGCCGAGGCGAAACGGAAACGGGAAGAGAGAAACGCTGCGATCAAGCGGGCACGAGAGCTGGCGCAGAGAGATGCTAAGTTACAAGGCACCACGCTGGGTGAATCGGGCGATGCAGACCAGGACACCAAGGCGTGGTTGATGCAGGCGAAGAAGCGACAGAAGAAGATCGAGAAGGAGCGGGCGCGCAAGCTGGCGGAGGAGCTGGAGGAACGGGAACGTGCGGCGGAATACACGGCGGTCGATCTGGCTGGCATTAAGGTTGGGCATGAGGTGGGCGATTTCGAGGGCGGCGAGGATCATATTCTCACGCTGAAGGATGCGACAATCGATGAGAATGAGGAGGAGGGGGATGAGTTGGAAAATGTTGATTTGAGGGAGAGGGAGAAGGCTACGGAGCGGACAGAGTTGAAGAAACGGAAGCCGGCGTATGATCCTACGGAAGAGAACTCGAGTATTCTGGCACAATATGACGAGGAGATTGATGGCAAGAAGAGAAAACGATTTACTCTGGATGCTCAAGGGTCTACGGTGGAGGAGCGGGAGGCAAAGAGACAGGAGGTGTCGGGAAAATTGAACAAGAACATCGTCAGTTTGGATCTGGAGACGGAGACGACGACACCGGCGTCCGACTACATGGATATCAGCGAGATCAAGATCAAGAAGCCCAAGAAGAAGAAGGCGAAGGCTACGAAGCAGAGAGCTGTTATTGATGACGACGAATTATTTCCTACGACCGAGTCGACGAGTACCCCGAATGACAACGCCATGGAGGTTGATACCAATAACGGAACACCCGTACCCGCGCCCGCCCCCAAGAAGTGGGCAAGTGAAGATGTCTCGTTTGTCGATGACGACGATCTACAGGCCTCGCTTACCCGCCAGAGACGTGCTGCGTTTAAGAAGCGACAAAAAGTGCGACCGGAGGATCTTGCTCGACAGCTTAGAGAAGAGGGTTCTCAAACGCCGATGGAAACCGGCACCCCCGATGGAAACGAAGAAGAGCCCGGCCTCGTGATCGACGAAACCTCGGAGTTTGTCTCCAACCTACAGAAACCTACCCTTCCAGAGCGCCGTGAGCGACAAACCACGACGCCCGCCGAGGAGTCACGTGCCAAGAGTGAAGGCCCCAGCATCAAGGCAGAGGACGAGGATGTGGAAATGGGAACCTACAATGATATCGAAGACGAGGAAGATCTCAAGGAACGGATCAAGCGCGAGGAGTCGCAGGCCCAGCAACAGATCAGCACTACAGGTTTGGACGAGGAAGCGACTCTGGATCAAGGTCTCGGTGCTACGTTGAACATGCTCAAACAGCGTGGTCTGGTCAAGGGATCCGACGCCGCAGACAACAATTCTCTGCTGCGCGACCGCCATCGCTTCCTGCAGGAGAAGATGCGCATGGAGACCGAAGCAGAGAAACGCGCCCGGCAGCAGCGTGAACGCGATCGTGCCTCGGGCAAGTTGGACCGGATGTCAGCGCGCGAGAGAGAAGAATACGCTCGGTGGGAGAACAAGCAGCGCGATCAGCAGGAGGCGCGACACATGGCAGAGGTTTTCAACCGCGAATACAAGCCGGATGTGCAGCTCAAGTACGTGGATGAGCATGGTCGCGCGATGAACCAGAAGGAAGCGTTCAAGCATCTCAGTCATCAATTCCACGGCAAGGGCAGTGGCAAGATGAAGACGGAGAAGCGGTTGAAGAAGATCGAAGAAGAGAAGAAGCGCGAGGCGATGAGTGCGCTGGACAGCAGTCAACACACGGGCATGAACAACGCCATGGGAGCGACAGCGCGCAAGAACCGCCAGGCCGGTGTGCGACTTGGCTGAGAGAGGTGTTGCTTCTCTCGGACTGTTGTAGTAGATGATGACCCTTCACCGAACGACCTCTATTCAGGAGGCACATTAATGATCCTCAGCAGATATTATTCTAGGCTATGCGATGTTTGTACAGATTATACCAATAGAACGTCACATATTATTCTATCTATCTCCAATAGATCGACCTGGTTTTTGGGTCAAGATAAAGCAAGCAAGCCAGCAGCACGCGGTTTTGTCCGATGATGGATGGATAGAGAGGTAAGATGGACTCGGTGCTCCGAAGACACTGCAGGACGTCCTCAATACTCCGTCGATGGTGTAGCAGAGCTATTGAATCGGGATAGGCTTGGCGTGTGGGGGAATTTAACCGAGGCCGAGTGATATTGTCCGAGGCGGTGGAGTGCAAGCAACCATGGTTGTGTGGGTAGCTATTCAAGATCTTGTGGTAAAGCTACCAAAATCGAGAAAAGTGAGACTGTAGTTAGCAGGAGGAAATGGAGTCAATGCTGCAGATTTATATGATTGATGGTGTGATGGTGGTGGTTAAAGGTAAGTGGTACAAGGAGGATAATTGTCTCCGATTGAACAGATAGTAATTACCCCAACTCCTCGTGAGGGGAAGACCAACCTCAGCCCATCCATGATTTTCCCTCGATACTAAAACAGTTCACCGGGGCGAGCGGGACGGGCTCATCATTTGTGGTGCGATCTGTCAAGGAGGGAGTCCACGCTCTCCGTGATGATGACATTGACAACTCATTCAGTGGTGTTCATTGTTGTGTCGGATAGTAATCAATCATTTAGTAGAGATAGACAATGGCATTCAGATGTCATTGATGAAATAGATATACTACATCCATGCTACTCCGTACATCCGAGAGATATGTGCAGCGTACTTGCTTTCTGCAGCTGCCACATCAATAATGTAATGTTCCATGCAAACCAGCCAAACAAGCAACCAAGTCAGCTGCTGGCGATGCGGAGGACGTGGCCAATCCGAGGCCTCCCGCGTCTCTCCCCGGAAACTCCCTACTGTGCTAACCAGACTAGTCCCAAGTCAGTTTCCAGTGACTCAAAAAATAAAATAACTATCGCCGACCTCGTCTCTCCCGCTTGTCTCCTCCCCCGATTCCAGCCTTCCCTTTAAGTACTGCTTGCCAGCTTCTTGGACCCCCCCCCCCCCGTCCTTTTCTTCCTGATCATCTCCCTCCCTGGTCTCTTGGAGTGCTTGCTCATTTCCTCCTTTTCTTTCCTCTCTTCTCTTGTCCAATCCTCCTCCATAAACCATGTTGTCCACCCTCAGAATCGCCAGCCGTAAGGCTGCTACCCGTGACGCTAGTGTGCGCACCGTTATTGTCGGCGCCAGACACGCCTCCGCCTGGTCCAACGTGCCTCAGGGTCCTCCCGTAAGATCTCCAATATATCCCAATTGCTGTTGTGATGCCATTGCTGATTCATTGGCTCTGTAGGATGCCATCCTGGGTATCACCGAGGCCTACAAGGCCGACACCTTCCAGGAGAAGATCAACCTGGGTGTCGGTGCTTACCGTAAGCATCACCCTGTTTCAGTTTAACTATCCAACCATACCATCGTTCGATCACGCCAAACAACCAACCTCCAACCGTTCAGTTGTTCTGACAATCCATTGCGATCAAATAGGTGATGACAAGGGCAAGCCCTACGTCCTGCCTTCCGTCCGTGCTGCGGAGGACAAGGTTGTCGCCTCCGGCTACGACAAGGAATACGCCGGTATCACCGGTATCCCTGCCTTCACCAAGGCTGCTGCTGAGCTGGCCTACGGTTCTGACTCCGCCGTCCTCAAGGAGGACCGTCTCGTCATCACCCAGACCATCTCCGGTACCGGTGCTCTGAGAATCGGTGGTGCTTTCCTGCAGCGCTTCTACCCTCACGCGAAGAAGGTCTACCTTCCCACCCCCAGCTGGGCCAACCACGCCGCTGTCTTCAAGGACTCCGGTCTGGAGGTCGGACAGTACCGCTACTACAACAAGGACACCATCGGCCTCGACTTCGAGGGTCTGCTGGCCGACATTAAGGCTGCTCCCGAGAACAGCATCATCCTTCTCCACGCCTGCGCTCACAACCCCACCGGTGTCGACCCCACCCAGGACCAATGGCGCCAGATCAGCGACGTCATGAAGCAGAAGGGTCACTTTGCCTTCTTCGACATGGCCTACCAGGGCTTTGCCAGTGGTAACGCTGACCAGGATGCCTTTGCTCCCCGTCACTTCGTGAAGGAGGGCCACAACATTGCTCTCTGCCAGAGTTTCGCCAAGAACATGGTAAGCTGATAACCAGACTTGGTGTATGATTCAGTATTAAGTGATATATAGGGTCTGTACGGCGAGCGTGTCGGTGCCTTCTCCCTCGTCTGCGAGTCCGCCGAGGAGAAGAAGCGTGTGGATTCTCAGATCAAGATCCTCATCCGTCCCTTCTACTCCAACCCTCCCATCCACGGTGCCCGCATCGCCTCGACCATCATGAACGACGCCAAGCTCAACGAGCAGTGGCTGGGTGAGGTCAAGGGCATGGCCGACCGCATCATTGAGATGCGCGCTCTCCTCCGCAAGAACCTGGAGGAGCTTGGCAGCAAGCACGACTGGTCTCACATCACCAGCCAGGTAAGATTCGGAACCATGGTTGAGATGAGTAATTACTGACATGCGACAGATCGGCATGTTCGCCTACACTGGTCTCAAGCCCGAGCAGATGGACGCTCTGGCCAAGGAGGTAAGCAGCCTTCAATCCGTTGTATCTCTTCTTCACACTAATCCGTCCAGCACTCCGTCTACGCCACCAAGGACGGCCGTATCTCCGTGGCCGGTATCACAAGCGGCAACGTCAAGCGTCTCGCCGAGTCCATCTACAAGATCACCGGTTAAATGAGCAGCCAGGGAGGGGACCATTTGCTCATAAAAAACGTAGATCAGGGATTGGCGTCCCGTTGTACTGATATCCATGTGTGACATTAGCATATCTAAGTATCTAAGCAAGTTTCAACGATTTGGATGACATTATTGCTGTCCAGCATGACTCGTAATCATTGCAATTGACTTTCACCCAACGATGCTAAGTACTTTAGGCCTAGACCATTTACATCCATCACATCCGGACCCTCCGAAACCACAGGTCACATAGTACCGAGCCGGCAGGCAAACCCACATACATACATACATACATACTTTTCCGCACAGGATCTGTCGCCACACCAACGCAACGCACCGCACGAGTCGGGCGAGACATGTAGCGGTGTAGATAGTAGATAGCCCAGATCAGATCTTGCTGTGCTTCCCAGCCACCACGAGTGAAGCAAGCAGGAAAGGTACTAACTATTGTATGAGTTGGCCTTCTTTTCATGAGAGCCATAGAAGAAAAAAGATTCGATCTATCAGGAGTATGATGCCTAATTGGTATAGAGGCATGAAAATGTCGCGTTACTGCTACATACGTACATTACAGTAGTTTGAATTTAGTTCCTGAGGCTGGGAGGGGATTGGATTGGATTGTGCCTTGTAACAATCAGCTACTACTAGTTAGTACAGTGTAGAGTGATAACTAAGTAAGTAAGAAAATAGCCCCTGAGTCATATCATATCATGTCATATCATATAAGGCACCTTCCTTCGGGCACAGTCATCCGAGATCAGTAGACTAAGTCAGTTATGTATGGGTAGATTGCCTGGTTTACTGCAATCTTTTGGATCGAATCTGGAGATCTCTCTCTCTCTTTCTCGTATGATTTATCGGTGTTTGCCTTGATAATAACTATAGTAACCCTTAATTATCTAGTATACTGTATCTTTCATTATTCTTCTCTCATAAGGTACACCATACGTATGTATGTATGTATCTTGGGTATGGGTGATTGAAGTAAAGTGGGCCCCGGTTACCGGTCTTTATACTATATCGATCGTTAGCTTCCTCTCTCTCCACTCCTGGGGGTGTGGGATGATGATGATTGCTAGGGTAACTGTTCTTTTTTCTTTTGGCTTACTTTGTTTTGATTGGGATTATTGTTCTGGTAGATGAATGTTTTGGATAATACCCTGATTGTTTGACTGATTGACTGGTTAAAATAATTTCACTATTCATTCCAATGCGACTGCGTTATGTATATTAGTTACTCCTATGTAAGAAATGGTTGGATCTGTGTAGATAGGTAGAAGTAATACATACCAGCTTAGCGCGGCTGTATCGCTTATTGCTTCACAATTGATGACTCTACTTTCTTTTTTTTTTTTTTTTTTTTTTTTTTTTTTTTTTTTTTTTTTTTTTTCTGTGGTTTTCTACAGTAGTACCTCCGCAAGTGGTTGTTTGCTTCATTGCTTGTTTGTGGCGGTGATGGTAAAGGAATGAACCGAAACTAACTAGCCTAATAATAATAATAATAATAATTTACCCTAGTAGTTAGTAACTAGGTAGTTAGGTATGAATGAATGCCCTGCCAGGCTGAGTGCACTGCTCAGCCTCATTTTCGTTTCCCTTCTTTACTTAGGTAGGTAGAGGTGTGGCTATGTAAGACACTGCAGATCTATTTCTTCTATTAACTATCTACTGTCTGCTCTTTTTTCGAGTTGCTAACTAACTAAATAACTAATTATGGGGTAAATTGCACTGCACTGCACTGCAGTTTAGCTCTTCTTCAATACTACTACTAACCACTGCAGTACCCCGGCTATCCTGCTATTTATTTATTTATAGAACATTTTACTCAGGCTACTCCAGTTCGCTGTTTGTTCGCTAATAACAGTTCCGTCCCACGGCACAACACCCCCCTCCTAAAATAGATTAATAGTAAGGATCATCAATGTTCATCGGCTATCCCGGTAAGAGTCATCCGGATCAACGAACGCATGTAGTAGAGCGGTTTTGGCTCATGGAGTAGGGGAGGGGAAGGTAGGATTCTATTTTCAATGTATGTATGAGGGGGTGTGATAATGATGATGAGACAGGGGTAAAGCAAACCAGGAGGGTCCTGGCACGTTTCAGCTGGATCACTAGTAGTCTACTTTTAACTATGTATGGTTGGTTGAGTTGGCTGACTCGAGAGAGCTTGGGCATTGGGGGGTGTTTTGTTTCACTGCAGATGACTACAGAAAGAAAGAAGTCAAGAAAGATAGTTAGGAGCTTGTTTACTGACTACTTTAGTATGTAACTTGGGTAGAGAGAGATAAGTTAACTAAACTTTGTATCTTAGGGGAAAGGGGTAAAGATAGGTAGATTACAATAGTTAGTTAGTTGGATAACTAACTACGTACTAATTAGTTTCGAGGGTGGGTGTGGATATAGGTGTGGATGTGTGGGGAATGAATCGAGTTCGAGTCTTGTCTTGTCTTGTCGTTGTTTTTTGATCCCTTTTTATTTCCTTCACTTTATTCATAGTATTTCTGGACTTTATTGCCTAGAATCGAATGTGATTTATTTATTATGAGGGGCTCTGCTTACTTGATACATAAGTCAACTAGCTAGTTAGCACAGTTATTCTTAGTACTGGTAAGCACAGCAACCTGGTAACTAACTAACTAGCTACTAGGTAGGGTGTAGGATGTGATGCTGTGTCGATGATGTGCTGGCAATGGCTGGCTCCATTGTCAGTCCTGTAATATATGTATTGTAAGTTATTTTGGTGGTAGTGTGGTGAAATACTCATACCGTATTCATTGTGTCCGTCTGCTTTCCCTTCCCCTCGCATGAAATCAGGCCCACCAATGATCAATTTCCCAGCCAGCCATCATCCCTCCAGCATTTCCCGTTCGGGCGGGAACTTTCACAATGATCTGAACTTACACAGTCAAAGCCCACCGTGTATGCCTATTCCAGTAGGCTGGGAGGGATGGAAAGGGAAAATGAAGCTCGGTTACTTACTTAGTCATGTTTGGGGGTTGCATTCCTGATGATGGGGTTGGATGCATCATGCTGAGTGACGGTGTCATTCTTCCTTCTTTGGGTTGTTATACCTATAGTACTTTAGACATACTAGCCAGCTAGCTAACTACTAGATTATATCATGGAAAAATATCTGGATCATGAGGGGATAGCAGTTTACTGTTGCTTGAAGGTGTTCAGATAACCTATTACGTCACCGACAGCCAGAACACAAAACAGGTGTAAGAATAAGTCAGAGAGGGAAATAGGAATGATGAGGGCAAGCCACAGCAGCTGCATGCTACTGCTGCTGCTGCTTCTCTGGCTAGTATGTCTGCTACGCCTCGTAGTAACTCCGACAGAGTAATGCAGGGCCCATTCCCTGTGATGGTCTAAGCGGCAGTGGCAAATGCTGGACACTTACTGACTGTCACAGAGTGTATATACTTACTTGGTTCATTCAATGGAGGTGATAGTACTACTCCATTCTGGTTAGTAGTCAGTAGTGCTTCCTGCCTTACTGCAAGGTCATCCTATTGTATCGTTTTGTCTATGACTCGACGTCGAGGCGACCTTCAGTTTCCACTTCCACATCCACTCGCCGGGGCTCAAAACACGTGGAAACGCCTCGCCAATCATCAACACGAGTTCAGGCTGCCCGGTTGCCCAGCGTGCGCAGGCGTGTGTATAGTACGTAGTAGGAAATACTCGAATACACATCCACCTTACCTAACATGCATGACACTGAATGCCCAAGTCATGCTGATGCAGTCGTTTGTCTACAGGGTGTTAGTTGCGCCCGTTTTGAGCTGCTGGCGCGGTAGACAGTAGTTACTTTCCATTTCTCGTCAATTGATGTATGTGACTTGACTCTTCCCTGATCGCTCGACGTCTGAACTCTGAAGGTCCTGTGCGCATTCTTTCCCCACCTTTTCGATGTACCGGCCCTACAGGAACCTGGTCAGGATGAGCCTTGCTTAACTGGACTATCGCCTGTCTGTCGATACACGAATCCCAGGACGAGAAACGGTGACGGAAATAACACCCGATCGGGGAGGTGCAAGATAGCCTCGAGAGAAAGCAATGAAGCGATTGATGAGCGAACACCGGGTTGATCAAAGACCATAGTGGATGCCTTGTATGCATTATGTTCAGACACTAGAGTCGAAGAAAGAAGCTCTTCAAGAAAGAGAGCTGACCGTTCACCCCTTCATTACTGAACTGGAATGATCACAGGGCGGTCCATCCTTTTCTGGGAAGCCGGGGACCAATTATTCCCTCTAGATGAAACCTTTTTCTTTCCTTTTTCTCGTTTCCATTCTCCCCTGCCCTGATCCCACCCCCCTCTTCCATGTACTGACTAACGGACGGACATCGTACTTAAATCTTCATCAGCAGGAGAGATCTTCTTAGCCAATAGATCCCTTCCCAGTGGGAGGATCATCTGGTTGGTTGGTTTGTTTCGATTAGAACCTCGGCCGGACTGTAACCTGGAGTTGGGATTTGATGTCCATCCTCATCATCATCCACCCATCATACTCCGTTATTGATTTTCAATCTCCGCGATCTCTCCATGTCCTGCGACCTTATGATTAATTCCGGCGCTTGAATTTCTCCTTCCATTCGGCACCTTTAGTAGAGCAATAGTTCAATCGGGGTAACGATAGATAAAACAAAATAAAATAAAAGGAGCAGTCCGATTGTGACCACTTCTACCTCCCCGTGACCTACCAGCTTATCCAACCCCGACTAGGAAACTCGTGTGGTTTCTGGGCTGTCTGAGATTGGACCATCACCTCCCGATTTGTGCTGCTCGTACCTCTGTATTAAGTTTGGCCTGCACGAGAGCAAGTGCCCTGTCCATGCAGGTTTACCATCTTGCATTCTTTTTCTTTTTCTTTTTTTCCCTCTTGTGTTATCTTTGTTTTTGACTTTTTTTTTTTTTTTTTTTTTTCTCCCCTTCTCCTGGCGGTGCGGGATGTCGCGCGGGTTTACCAACCGGTAATCTGGGAACCACCCTTCCTGCTTCCCACCTCCCTCCTCTTTTTTTTTTCCCCTACGGAAATTCCCCCTTCCCCTTCCGATCATCCGCCGGAAATAAGAAAGGGTCGAGGCTGGTCGGCGGGTGATCTGCCGTCAAGCTGAACCAGTGGCTCAGCTTTTCAGTTTCATTACTGGATCAAGCAACGATCCGGTGACAACGCCGGTACCTGGTATTGTCTGAATCATGGGATGCGAGAAACCGTTCGGATGACTGGTAAAAGTGTAATCCAAGCAAGGCACACACTCTCTTTTCCTCTGTGATATCTGATCTCATAGCATCTTTTCTCTTCCATTTAGTTAGTAGATCAGTAGTCTGACACTCTTTTCCAGTTCTAAACTCTGGTATTGGTCATCTGCCCGACCATACATCTCTTGCTCTATCTTTTGATTGATTGATTCATTCAATTCTTCTAAAATTCCAGTACCACCTTACTGTCCATTCACTGCCGAACGTGTATTAAACCTGCTTAGGAATCTGCTTCCCTTTCAGTCAGCAGCCAGCCAACAAGGTATTGTTAAGTTAATTAAATTACCGGCCGCGACTCTTCAGAAAATAGTGCGACTCCATTTTAAACTTTGGGACACTTTCTGACTGACGTCCTTTCTCGTCTTTGATTTATTCTATATCCGGTGCCGAATCATATTGTCTAAAAACAAGGATTAATATAATTATCCATGGATTCTTGAACTGTTGGCTGCTGTTGCTGCTGCAGCAACCACCCCCATGATGAGGCTCACCCTCCAGTGTTATTTGGCTAGTGAGTTAGCCAGGAGAAAACGACCCGATCAAGGCAGGCAGCAGGAGACGATAGGAGTGGTTCCAGATGGATCAATGGCCGATGTGACCCATTCTTGTCATCAGTGGGTGGTGGGGACACTGGGTGGCAGAGGCATGGCCATGGCGTAAGAAAGTAGCTAGACTCCCAGCTAACTCACTCACTAACTGGCTAGTGAGCTACAGTAAAGGGTGGTCGAACAAGTAGTTCCCGTTTTGTACCACCACCACCTAGAATGGAGTCAGTCCGTCGTACAACTGAACAGAATTACGACACACACACACCTCCGGGTAAAAATTACCGGGCCCGTAATCGGACCCAAACCCAGGCATCATTTCATTCATCCATGACCTAGTTAGCCTTGGACCTTTTGCTGCCTTTCACAGGCACGAATGCGAGACAAGCAAAAAGGGTTCGTAAAGAAATCTAATATTATAAAGTGAAACCCACTGTCATTCCATTATACTTGGGACATTCAAAAAAAGAAACACAAGGGTATCTAGGGAATAATATATTTAGGACTATAGTCGAATTAAATAGATGCTAGAGTCTTCCCCTTGTCACTTTTGATGCATCCCGGGCTTCCCTCGGATCGATCGCTGGTAGGGATCAATTGTTCCAGAACAAACCGCCTTTCATCCATCAAACGCCCCCGGGGAGTTGTAATGGAGATACATACACCATACACCACACCTCACCTCAACAACACCCCCCGGTAAGTCTGCGTAATACGCAAACCCGCTCCATTTCCATCCCATGCCATCCACTTGAGGACCCCGTCAAGGATCAGACTACCTCCCTTAGAAAGTCTTTAGCACCGACACCTGCTCCTTGAGAAGTAGAGTTGGACTCCATACTGTCGGCCGTCTGCCAGACTAGTGGCCGTACTATCTTTCTTTCTCTTTTCCCTTTCCTAATATTATTCGTGTATCTTCTTGGATTATTCTTCCGGCAAGTCAGATTTATGGTAACTACGATGCCAGGTCGTCAAAGAACAGGGCACCCGCTACCTACCTACTATTCTACCCCATGGTAGATAACTAGTTAGATGCTGTTAGCCTCGGGCTTACTACACACCTTGCATTCGGCTTTGCCACATTTCCTGCCCGCCTTGTTGTTTATTCTATTTTTCTTTTTTGAATCCCCCCTCCCCGCTCCTAAAACTGCTGTTCTTGCAGCCTATCAAACGTAGTCTTTTTTTCTCTTCTTTCCCTATACCTTGTCGAGTCCTAGGTGCATAGGTACTCTTTTATTACGGTAAAAATAGCGGTGCCCGCGGCGGTGGCCAACTCCGCTCTCTCCGCGGAAGCAGAGAGGCTATTACGGCAGCAGGCAGGTACCGCAGTGGAAAGGGGAAAACAGAAAAAAAGAGCGAAAGAAAGAAAAAGGCTCGGGAGGAGGATGGGGAGGTTAGTTTAGCAGCCGTGAGGATGTTGTCGCAGGAGGTATTTGGGAGAGTCTGCAGGTTAACATAAGTGGTAAATTTAATTAGTGATCCGTATGATGGAGGGCCAGGATTGGGATTCTGCTGGTGTTTTGGCTGGGCTAGTGCCTGCCTAACTAACCCAGGGTGTGATAGCGTCCTCAAAGAAATGAATGTGAAAATAATAATCTTTGGCATTTTTTGTTTTTATTTTTGTTTCTGGCTTAGAGGGTCGGGTTGTTCCCTTATTATTATTATTATTCTGGGCTTTATTATAATTATTATAATTATAATTTTCGGGTCATTTGGGTTAGTGAGTTAACCTTTTTTGACACCCTACTTTACAGGACTCTGGAACCAAAACGAGCAAGGTACCCTGAACGATACCATACCGCTCCTCCCCACTCAATACCTCAATACTCACGCCTCTTGGTCTTGTCCCGACTGGCACTCTCCGCTCCAAGGCCGCCTTACACTCGCATCCCCCCGTTCCTTTGGCATCATCTCATCTCATCCTTCCCCTTCCCCTTCCCTCTCTTTCTCTTCCCCTCACCCTCCCCTCTTCCTTCTTCCCTCTCCGTCTCTCTTTCTTTCTCTTCCTCCCACACACCCACACACCCATTCACCCTCACTCTCCCTCTTCACTCTCCGACACCTTCAAGACCACCCTCCTTGCCATGGGTCTTGTTGGCTTTCACTCTTCGTTTGCTTCCTCTTATGCAGACTTCCTCTCCCTCACTTTCCTGAGTGCCGTTGCTTGATCTTATGGCGTATTGTCTTAACACGCCTTTCCGTGCATTCGGCCGCTGACCTGCGGCTTCCACGCTGCCAACCGTCTGTATTTCGACTCTCGAATCCCTCCCTCCTCCCAATTCCTCGTCTCCGATCGACTCGGACGTTTCTCGCCCTCTTCCTCCCTCCCTCTACCTTGAACTCTCCGAATTTCTCTACATTGTCCCTCTCCAACCTACCTCATGCCGGCTCTCGAGGTCCCCGAGTCCGGGTTGTCTCTCTGCCGAGACAACCACGGCAATGATGCTACCACCAAGCCCGTTCAGATTATGCGGCTGAATCTAGCTCAGGATACTCTTGATGAGCTGATCCAGAGCCTCCGGAACGATCAGACTGCTCGAGTTCGTCTGGGGAAACATGCGACTCTCTACTACGGCTCCAAATCCCAACAATTCCATCCCCTCCCCGAGACGTGTCGATCAGAGCTATATAGCGGCAGCTCTACGGACAAGGAAAACCTATATTTCAGCGGGGTGTTGAGCCATAGCTTGGAGGTCCAGAAGGCGAAGGAGGATACCGCGAGTGCCGATAAGGCATTGGCCGATTTGGAGCAAAGCCTGAATGCCTTTGAAAGAGGAAAAGAGTCGAAGAAGACCGCTATAATCACAAGCCTTGATGAAGTGAGGGCTTTGCGGGCAGGCGACAGACATGGCACTGGAAAACAGACTGCTCGTCTGGGTCGTGCTCCGGCAAGCAAGGTGGAGTTGGAAAAGGATCGACTGCTTAATGCCAATCGCTCCGTTTCCTCGAGCCCGGCTCTGGGAGTTGCTCGATCACCTGCATCTATACCTCCGCTTACACCTACCTCCGCTCCGCTTTCTCAAAACAAAGATCGCATTCGCCTTGAAGCTCTCAAAGTCCCCTTCATTCACCTTCTCGCCGTCCGGGCAGTTTCCGCCAAATTCCTCGCGCGACAAACCCGCGCGTCCCTCGAAGACTGCGAGACTCTGGCTCGGAAATACGGCATCGAAAACCGAATCAATCCGGAGAAGTTCGATCTCAAAGATAAGACCTATCGGGAGCTTGATGTGTGGAAATTTCCCTATCCCTCCCAGGAAGATCGGCAGGAGGCAATTGAGAATGCCATCTCTGCATTCGATCGCCTGCGAATTTCCCGGTCCGACAAGCTCTGGCAGATGCTTCTTCCCAAGGAAGAACGCGGAAAGGGCAAGTGCTTATCGCGCCTGGACTTGCGGACGGGCCCCATCAAGAAAGCTGCGACACCTCGGATACAAGTACAAACATCTGATGACAATAGCAAGGACGGTTACACTACGGGTCAGGAGACCGACAAGGCTAGTGGGAATGGTCTAACACCAAGGACGGGTGAGCCGACGTCAGCTCCCAGATCTGGGACGGTCGCGCAGAAGAAACGGCCCGGCGACAAGGATACCGGTGCGAAACGGACTGCCGCAAAGACCAAGGTTGCGGGTAACAGTACCTTGACGGGACGCGTCACCAAGAAGGCGGAGCGGAAGACGACCGCGAAACAACCGGAGGGCAAGTTCAAGTCGGCGGAATTCGTTCATGACTCGGATGAGGACGACACCGACCTGCCAGATGCATCGTCAACTGAGAAGCCACAGCCTGCAAAGGCAAAGGCTGAACCTAAGCCGCAGACTAAACTGCAGAAGCCCAGCCCTCCCAGGGAACCCTCTCATGCGCCTACCCCGAAGGTGGAGCAACCAGAAGCTACACCTAAATCGGAGCCGATCGACCAAGCGTCACATCGGCCTATGGCAGCAAAGAGGCCTCCTTCCTCGCGACCTCCTGCGCAAAAGTCCCCTCAGAAGTCCCCTCAAAAACCGTCGCCCCTCGGGTCCTCGCCCCCCACCAACGCCTCTGATATCCAAAATCGCAGTCGTTCTTCAAGCCAAAACAATTCTTCAAGTTCTTCGTCATCATCGCCCCTCATAACCCAGGTCAACAAGCCCAGGCCTGTTGCGAGCGCGCCCACTGTGAGAAAAGTGGTCAAGACCAACGGTGTATCCAGACCAGCTACCGTGACCAATCCCCTGAAGCGCAAGGCGGAACTTGAGCGGCCTGCAGCGCTAGCTCAAGTTCCCGGACGTATTGCGGGGGATCTGGAACACAAACGGCGGCGAGCCGTGAGCACGTCCAGTGGCAGTACTGGGAGCGCCTCGCCGCCCCTCCGCCGCGAAATTACCATCCAGGAGTTGCACGACAAGTCCAAGAAGTTCAAGCGGTTCTACGCCAAGTACCACGCCTTACATGACGCACTGGCCTCTCAACAAAATCCGTCGCGAGCCGACTTGGAAAAGCTCCAGAGGCAGCACACTAGTCTGCGGCGGATGAAGGAGGAGATATGGGCCGAACATCAGCAGCTCCGAGGTGGGCTCTAACGACAGAACATGGCATTTGCATGAATTTATTCCTTATCTATTTCTCGACCCTTGTTTTTTATGGTGTCTGGTCCCGGACATTGACAGAACGGGGTTCCTGTTATTATTCCACGATGTTGCTCCTTTTCGACTACCATTGTGTCTGTTTTGTTTAGCATGACGAAGCCGGATAACAGAAAAAGTGCTTCGAGGCGTTTTATGGGGCCAGGTGGATGTCGTTGATGCTTGATAATTTTCTTTTTTTCTTTTTTTTTTTTTTTTTTTTCCTTTTCTATCTGGTTAATTTCCTTATCATTTCCTTTGTTGATGGGCATATTATTGCATCTTATCACGCTGACAAAGAGCATGCATGTAATGGGAATGGGTACATATTAGAGGCCGGACTGTCATGGAGGGCAAGAAGCAAGGACGCTGCAAGGAGTCTTCGATAGAGACCAATGAAAGACAAGATTCATACACCATCTTCATTCCTGTCGCCTCCGTTCCTACAGTAAGCAAAAGCTAGTTCAACTGCAATAGCAGGTTAGTAGTAAGAAGTAGACTAGGAATCATGGCCCGACGGAGGCAATTCCCGCACTCTTTTTTTCCCTCATTCTTCCAGTCCGTTCCGATACTCCGCAAAAAGTGCCGTGCAACACGAACCGTCCGTCCGTCGTGCCCCTCATGTGGCTGCTGTCGCTTCTCACTCATTTTCATTGCCCGATTAGGTCCTCGGGCTCAGATTCCAGCCCAATCTGGTCGATAATACCCCGCCATATACTCCGATACTACACAAAGAGAGTCATCTACCCTGGAAAAGTGATTTACACTCTATGGTATTCTAAACACTCTTCTGTTCACTGCAGTTATCAAGTAGTCGAATAACACCTATAGCATTGATCGGTATTACACATGATCAGCATGTCAATCAGTCAATCATCCAGTCCGATCACACTTGAAAATCATCCACACGCACGAAGCAAGTAACATGAACCAATGAGTGAGAGTAGTATTATTATACCCCGGATCATCGTCACCCACCCATCAATCACCGACACAAGATACTAGCAGGACCTGCCAGGGAAACACTTACCGTGTATAGTTACATATGACAGATACTACTACTAAACCACTTCAGGATCGGAGTTTGAATTGGAGGGGGGAGGAACTGAAAGAAGGAGGGACGGGGAAAAAACACTCCCCTCCCTCCCCTTCTTTCCTTCCTTCCCATCCCTCCTCCTCCTCCTCACTACCAAATAAGTAACTTACTCACCCCACTATCGGCACGTGGCTGGAGTGGCCGATTGGTCCCGAATAGGTAGGGATACGCTACATGCTACTAACTGTATACTCGGATACCTTACGGAGGCGGGTATGTATGTATGTATTGGTATGTACTGGTATGTGGGGTATTTTACGGGCGAATGAGTTGAGGTAAGTGGGATGATGTCATTCTCGTAACTTATTCTTAAATGCTACTCGGGGTGGTGACATTGTATTTCATTTGTTGTGATGGATAATTATTCTGGCTGATTTGCATGGTTATTTGTGGATTGTGGTGGTTGAAGTGTGATTTTGGCTGTGTTTGGAGGTATATATTTGGGTTGTAGTTGGGTGGGGATTGGTGGGTGACTATTGTATATGAGGATAGGGAGGACTTTCTTTCAGCTTATTTTTGTTTTCTTAAATTCATGTTAGTTATTACCTACTAGGCTTGTATTATAACAGAACTAAACGAAGAATGGATTTGGTTTATCTGAGTGTATCCAGTTTCTGCTCTCTTGAGTAGATGAGCTCGCTGTCAGTATAGTTTGAGTGTTCAGGATAGACACTAAACACTGGTGTGTAGATTACAGGCATTTGCAGAATTGTAAATATAAGACCCAGATACCCTTCTATGCTATCTACTAATTGTCTACTACATTCTATCCTTCTGCCTCAAATTATACACTGCCTGTCCTACATAGCTCCCGTTCACTCTATATATGGTCTACTGTTCCCGCCATGCCCAATCGGGTCCATCCCAATCGGGTTTACGGCCGGGCCCATTTGCAGGGCGGTGGACAGCGACCAGAGCAGAGCTTGGATACTCAATTGACCTTGAATCTTTCTCCCTCCATCATGCTCTCTTTCCATCCTAATCCCATGGCCTCCATATCCAGTTCAATGATCCTGTGATGCGACTAATATAACACAACCCCGTCCATTACTCTCAACCCCACCGTGTGGGTGACCACAAACGGCCAATCCCAATCTAGATCTTTCCCCGACCGACCGGATAAGCCAGACACAGCTTGGTGACGTTAATCCGTCCGATTCGACCCTTGCTGTCTGTCGCTTATCAATTGCCGTCCATACTATCACCGCTACCAATTTATCAACCTAAAGAAAAAGCAGTATATTAGCCATGACCCCTGCCAGAGGGCGTGGCCCAAGCCAAAGGAGTCCTCATGTCCTGGTGAGCATCCATTACCCCCCCTGCTTGCCCCCCCTCACTCCGGCGCAATCTATACCAAAAACTTATACTAACCACGCCCATCATCATCCAGGTGACCGACTCCCGAGACCAACAAACCACTCAACCCCGTCGTCGCCGCTCCCCCGCAACCCGTTTCATCACAGTCGACAATGTCCTCCAATACACCTCCGACGTCCCCTCCATGCAGCAGCGCCATCCACCCCAAGGCGGCGTCCGGGCGCGGCCGCGCTCCCGTCTCGCTTCCGCCGCGGGCGGCTTAATCGGTGCTGGCGGAGCGGGCTCCTCCACCGGAGGAAGCAGTGCGGTCAGCACAGCAGCGTCCATGAAGCGACTTGCAGCGCAGCCGCGACTGCCCCCACGTACAACAAAAGTCAGTGAGAAGCTGGTGCTTCTGCCGGAGGCCGGGGACGAATTGCGCGAGGAAGAAGAAGGGGAAGAGGAGGATGAGGAGATGGTGGACGAGGAGTTCGTGCAGAAGATCGCGAAGGATAAGAATCTTGACCCGGATTCGGTGAGGCAGACATTACTGGCGCAGAAGAAGCTCGATGGGGATTTTGGCGTCGATAATGAGATCGCGCCGTTGTTGGCGGAGGAGGAATTGATGAAGAGGAGGAAGGTCGCTCCGGAGAAGGCCAAGAGCTATGCGGAGAGGTTGCCGAAGGCGCGACGCGCGGAGAAGTTGGCCAGAGTGACGGCGTATTGTACGGCGCAGGCTTATAAGATGAGCTCGTTGGCGTCGTTTGTGAAGGAGAGGCATGGCGGAAAGACGAAGCTCTATGATGATTGTTTGTATACGGCGTATCATTTGCCGTTGTTGCCTGGGCATGAAGGGTATAGGTTGAGGAGTAGTCCGGTGCTGAAGAAGCCGGGAGGCAAGTCGCTGCTCGATGAGGAGATTGAGCGGAATGAGCTGCGAGATCATCATGAGGATTATATGCCGGAGGCAGAGGAGCATTCGGTGTTTGGGGGGCGTCATGAGCATGGTCCGCACCCGCATGAATCGCATCAAGCTGGTGAAGAGGATCATGCTGGTTCTGGCTCGAGGGAACAGTTTGGTCAAGGTACGGCCCATAGCCAGCCGGGCCCGACTGCTGGCTCAACAGCGTCGTCGAGACTATCATATAATGTGGCGGAGATGTTTGTCTTCAGCTACGGAGTTGTCGTGTTTTGGAATTTCACCGAGAAGCAAGAGAAGGATCTGCTGGCTGATTTGGCGTTTGCGACGTCGTCCGCAACGGGATCACCCATCCCACTGGCTACCATGCCATTGCAAGAGGAGGACTTTGAAACAGAGGAGTTCCATTTCGAATATTCGACCGAAATCAAACGCCCGCGTGTCTACAACGACATGATCACTCTGCGCAGTGGCGACCACATGATCAAGCTGGCTATCAGTCATGGCATCGCTCAAAGTACCAAGCTCTGCTTCTTTGAGGAAGTTATGGCTCGCCAGATGGCCGAGGCCAAGGACGTCCCTCGCCGACTCGCCATGACCGGCAACCTAGGAATGAAGCGAGACGAAGTATTCCGGATCCTGGGTAGTCTGTTCAAGAGTCGTGTGGAAGTGAACCTCTGTAAGTGACACCCTCGAACCATAAGCTGGATGACCTTCTAATTCTTGCAGCGTCCAATATGCTCGACGTCCCCAACTTCTTCTGGGAAAGCGAGCCTACTCTCTACCCACTCTACATTGCCGTTCGCGAATACCTCGAAATTAAGCCCCGAATCCAAGTCCTCAACGAACGCTGCCGTGTCTTCCTCGACCTGGCTGAAATTCTCTCCGATTCGATCGCCGACAACAGAACCTCGCGTATGCCATCCCCTACCATGAAATGTATAACCGAACTAACAACCCACAGATCAAACCTGGATCATCATCGTCCTCATCATCATCTCCATCCTCGTCACCACCTCCGAAGTCTTCCTCCGCTTCGGCCTCCTCTCCGCCCGCGAGAACGGCGCATCCTCAACAATCACTACCATCCTCTCCCGAGCCCTCGGACATACTTCACCCGCACCCGTATGCTCTTGTCCTCCAGTCCCTGCTGTTCCCGGAGTTCCAGCAGGCATGGGAGGAGCACTGAATACCACCGGCTTGCCGTATTGATTACACCATACCCTACATACTTAATACTCAACTCACACTTTCTCATTCATCACACCATTACAATTACATTCACAATAGCAGGCCGGCCAGATCACACCAGTAACTTCATCCCTTTTACCGTCTGTCCCATACAGCAAACTCGTAAGCATACACAATCCACATACTCATTTCATAGCTTCCACTTTCAAGCGATGTCATCCCCTTCAGTCATTCAATTGAGAGTCAGATTAGCTAAAAAGAGACTGGATATATCCCCTTCATTCCACTATACCTATGACAAACCCACTAGTTAATCAATCAACCAATCAACCACATAACCATACATACTATTCTCCCCAAACTTCTCATCTGAGATTCTATCAAAATAGGCGGTGCTGCGTGGCAGTAATCTATCATACATAACCTCAGGCAGAGATAATCTCCATCTATCTCACTCGGTGCCTAAGGCATCTATGAGCTCATACAGTGGGATGTCAAAAGTTTGCGTTCCCCACTGTATACGCTAGTGATCCCGCCTTCCTGATATAGTAAGATCGAGGTTATTCTGCCTACCACAACAAAATATATGAAGTCTCTTATCATGAAACCTACATAAATCTGTCATGTTGCAAAGAATTAGAACCCTTATATCAATATCTATGTAGGGCTTCATGACCACACGCTTTGTATGCATTGTTTTGGTTGACAGAATATTTTCGATCTAACTGTACTTGGAAGGCAGAATCCAATTTGGTTAGCGTATAATATGGGGCAACGCAAACTATTGACATACTACTGTACCCGTCTCGATAGATAGTCTAGTTAGTTGCTGCCGGAGCCGAGGCGAGGAGGTACGTCATCAACCGGGAAGAACCTTGCTAGTGGGTGTTTCAGGTTAAATGAGCTCTTGAGCTCTAGTTGATGAGGGCTCGGATGTTGGGTAGGAATGAGCAGGTCAATCAGGTGAGAGTATGGAAAGTAGTTCCGAGGGTGTTTTTTTTTTTTTTTTTTTTTTTTTTTTTTGCCTGGGTGAAATGAATATCTACTGCAGTGAGTGAATGCATTTCCACAGTAGCGATCGATCGATGTACATTTAGTAGTGTAAGTAGTATACTATAGTAGTAGTAGGTTAAGTCTATCATACATGACAAGGAACAGGTTCATCTACACCTGGGTAATAAAAAAAAAGGGTAAGAGGCCGTTAAGGGATTATCACACAAAGGAAAATAAGGAAACAACGAATAGAACAACACGATGATGCGGGGGGTACAAGAGGAAAAAAGAATAGGTATAGAACATATGCACAGATGATGACGATGGAATAATAAGCATAAACCAGACCAAGACCCCGAATTCCCAAACCCCATTCCGACCGAGCCATGACACCTTTTCCACCTCTCTATATTTTATGCTTCGTCCTGGTGGTCGTATCGCACATTAGACACAAAAGGAACAACAGAATGGAACAGAGCGGACAACTCGGATCCTGCGCACGCGACAAATCAGCTAGCCCGGACTCCTTCCAGCGCTGGTGACCCACACTGGGAAATGCAAAGATGACGGTATATCAAATATCCAAAAGATGTATGCCATGATGTAGAACACGAGGAATGAACAATGCTGGAACAGACCGATATAACAAAGGAAATAAACAGAAATTAACAAAGGAAATATCTTATATCCGCCGAGCATCTTCAGAGGATACTAGACGTTATGCTAAATGGCGTAGTAGGACAGCAACTCTCCATTAGCGGCCCTGCCGTCTGCTGGAGAGTCTAGTCCACTACCCATATTTAGACCGGAGTCGACCAGGCGCTCTCCATCTTGTGCTTCAGATCATAGCCATCCGGTTCAGTGCTCGTGGGCCGCCGGATGGTCGAGTTGGGGAAGTACATGTGAGGGGGCATGGCGCTCGGATATGCGGGCCCGCTAGTTTCAGGATAGAAGTCGGTTGCCGAGCCAGGCGACGGGATGCTGGCATGCGAAGGAGAAGGCCAACCGAGGCTGGTCATGTGCGGGCTTCCGCTAACGCTATTGGGCCGGTGGTCGTTGTTGGCGGGCGGCTCAAGAGGCTGCGGAGGACCGTATCCCGACGGATGGGAAGTCATCGAGGGACGGGGGTGCGGAGCGCTACCATAACTAGACAAAGATGGGGACGTGGCGGTCGGGGAAGCCCGGGGACTGGCCTGCGTAAAACCGCCGCGAACATGGGGCGGAATCGATCCGTTCGGCATGTAGTAGTCGGAGCGAGGCATATTCAAAGGGGGAAGGTCGCCAGCTGGGGAAATAGGATGGTGTGCCGGAGAGGGAGTGGAATGGACAGAACCGTGATCGGAGAACATGTCACCAGGCATTCTCGCTCTCTCCTTGTTCTGCCTCAGATTGGCCTCGGTTTCCGCAGCAGCTTCCTCGATTGTGCCCGTGTGGTGGTTCTGGTGGCGTGTCAAGGTGGTGCGGCGAGTGAATGTCTTCTGGCAGTTCGCGTAGGGGCACTTGTAGGGACGCTTCCCAGAGTGGATTCTGCGGTGTCGCGCCAAAGAGGACGAATCACTGAAAGGCTACAAGTCGGTTAGTCCTGCTCGAAAGCCAGCCAAAAAGCATGTACATACCTTGCCACATCTCTCACACATATGAGGCTTCTCTCCAGTGTGGACTCGGGAGTGCACTGTCAGAGCTGAACGTTGAATGAACTGTTTGCCACAGCCGGGCCAGTCACAAGCATGAGGCCTGATGCCGGAGTGAATACGTTCTATGCAAGTTAGCTGACTGTTTCCCTACGGGTTCGTGAAGAATGCTTACCGTGCCTTGCAAGGTCACTGCGGCGGGCGAATCCTTTACCGCAAGTACCACAGTGGAAAGTTTTGGGAGGAGGATCCGGCCTCCCTTGAGGGGCACCGGTGTTCGGTATTTGAGCACCACCGGCGTAGGCTCCAGGAACAAAAGGATTCTGCAATAGGGGCAGCCCCGGCCCCGGGTGTGCCTGGTGCGCATAGCGCATATCATGGGCCATGTTCGGCACCTGGCCGAGCGGACCATGAGGGGGGTATGCAAGGACAGCTTGATCACCAGCGTCGGAGACACCAGGTTCCGACTTCATTTTGGGCGATGACGTGTCGAGCCCAGGATTCGGTACCAAATGCTGATGATCAAATTGTCCGTCTGCGGCAACCATGGCGGCAGAACCTTTTCTATTCAAAATAGTTGTGATGTCCATGACCCGACCCCGCGAAGAGCTGAGGGACGGTGGTCAAGGACGGTCGAAGGATTTCACGGTAGCCCGTCTGACGCGTAGCCGCAGAATGACTCCACGGCGCTGATCAAAGGCTGTTGAGTGGCTGAGACAGGTGTCGAGTTAGCTTCACTGGTATAGCGCAATGAAAAACGATTGTGATACCGACAAACAGCGCGGCCGTGGCTTGCATATGGGAGTAACCACGTCCAACAATCAGGCAACACGCTGGCAGAAAGCCCGCGACTGCTCCACGGACTCCAGACCGAACACGGTCGAAAGCAAACAGACGTCATGGACAGATGATTTGCCGGGATAAACGGAAAGAAATAATTGTAAAACTCACCTTGCTTTGCGCTACCCGTAGATCAAGGACTGTCTGTCCTGATGAGGTGTGACGTGGGCGAAGATGACCGGGATCACGGCTTTCTCGTAATCAAGAATGTGAGGACAAGGGCGAGTTGTCAACCCAGACTGCGCAGTAGACTCACGGCTGGGCAGCAAATGACAGCACGGATGAGGTCCTTGGTTTCACCGGGTACCCAGACACTGACTGGCGAGTTTTGGCTTCTAGGAACAAAATCCGAGGTGTTGAGAGAACGGGCGCTTCTTCACGAATCGGAACGTCCGCAGTTGTCTTGTAACAGTAGATTCGGAACTGACCCAGCAAAGACCAAGATCCTAGTTCTGACCTCTACGGATAGCTGCAGCGAAACTTATCCAGCAGTAATCGAAGGGAAGTGGCTTGAAATCACCGGTGTAAACTCGACAAATCTCGGATCGGTCGATGGAACACGCGAGACTTGTAATCACCGAAATGTCGCTACGGCTTGCACGCGAATATGCGACAAGGTCCGGATTCACTTGGAGTATGTATGCGATCGCAGGAAGTGAATGTGCGCGCTGTCGAAATGTTCCAGCGGGAAATCCCAGGAGAAAAGCTCAGCGTCTCCAGAGGAGGGGTAAACGGGCAGGACGTAAATGATTCGGACTCGATCGGTGGTCTTATGGATGAGATCTGAATGGAGGCACAGGTAGAAGATCAGTAAACTGCGCGCAAACCGAAAGAATCAAGTGAGGGAAAGGTGCCTTGTGCGCGGCCTGTCCAGTGTCTCAAATTCCTTTTTTTATTCCCACCAGAACAGGTGGTGAGAAAAATCTCCAGTCCGAGCCCGCTCAATGGACGGCATTGCGCGCAGGTTCAGAAACCAGGAAATGCGACAAATAAGACGCTGGTTCGCACAGAGACGTGACCTGCAGGCGCTCATATCCATCCACATGCAGCGATGGAAGGCAGTCATCATTGACTGGGGGGAAAATCGGGAGGAGAGGGGGGAGGGAAACCAAGCAGCCGCGGGGGGAGCTGCGGTGTGGACAGCGCCAAAGCAGCCAAGAAAGAGGTACTTACAGAGACCGAGGAAAGAAGTGACAGCTTTCAGATGAAACGCGGTCAAGATGGACACGGTCTGGGAAGACCCAAAGTGTTGTTGTTATGTTGCGCGCGGAAGGAGGGGATCGACGGAAAGAAAATGGGGGGGTTCCGAAGAAGTTAAAACAGCCAGCAATGGGGAAGAAGAAGAAGAGGCCTGTTCGACGGAGCTTCTCGGGGTTATTCTGACGGGAGAAGCAATAGTAAGATGAGAGGGGAGGGAAATTCCTCGAGAACCACACAGCCGTGGCGAACCGATGCAAGAGGCGGAAAAGCAAATGCACCAAGCAGGATGACGGGGAAAGTCTGTCTGTGTGTGTGCTGTGGGAAAAAAGAGGAAAAGCAAGGAGGTTTGACGGGGAGGCAGAGAAGAGAGGATGAGGAATTAAAAACAAAAGTCAAAAAGGAATTATAAAAAACAAAAATAAAGAGGTAAGTAAGTTTTGACTTCTTCTTTCTTGGTACAAACCGGAAGAGAGAGAAAAAATCAAATAAGATGAAGGGGAGGGAATTTGTAAGGTAAGAGAGGTGAGTGATGGGGAAAAGAATCAGTGAATAATTAATGGAAGAATAATCTCTGGATGCTGATGGATGGATGGATGGGGATTGTTTTTGGTCGGTAAAACAGGAACAGTAATAGGTAGAGTCAGAGGAGTAAGTGAGTAAAATAAAATCAGGATAAAATAATAATAAAAATAATAATCATCAATACTCAAATCAATCCAGCAATCAATCAATCAATCAATCAACCGGGGGGATTCGGGGGCTGCAGGTGAATATTAATGGGCAAAAAGCAGCCCAACAACAGGTGGCTGCTCGTTTTCTTATAGATCCAGTTAAAATAACTTCTTCTACTCCTTCTAGTGTGATCCAAGGTATCCATACGGTGTGCGTGCCTCACCCGTTCGTCTTATTAGTGAGGATTGGATGTGCTCCTCTCTTCCCCTGCCGACCATCACCACTTGGTCTGGCAGGTAAGTTAAAATTAAATGTTATTATAATTAGTATAGCTGGAGGTCCTTCCTTTTCCTTTTCCAACAGTAGTGGCGGTAAAATAAAATCAGAATAAAATAAATGAAAAATAATAAATACCCAAAATACTAAAAAGGACTAAAATCATAATATTAATCTTATTATTATTATAATTTCACTGACGACTTCTTCTTGACTAGTTCAGTCCCAGACTTACTACCTACCTTACTACTGACTACTTCCTGCTACTAGACTAACTGCACTACGCTTTAGTTCACGGAGGCTACCACGACTCTAAGTACCACTACAGCTTCGCACGTTTCCACCACAGGCCCCAAGTGGCTCCAGTGAACTCAACTCGCCCGAAGAAGCTGGCGGCACCAGAAGGTCACCGTCAGCGCTCGGCTCCACAACGTGGCTTTCCCCGTCTCTCCCTGGCCGTGCGAGAATCGCTCCTGCTGGGTGGGTATCGGCGGGTTGATGCCGATCTGAATGAATCAGGACAATATTATCCTTTTTCTGGTGCCGCGGGCCAGGCGATTACCTTCCATTGCTTCCATCCTCCCCGTCACACTTCCCTCGGGACATGCTGTGAAGGATACGTGATGGAAGAAGAACAAGGAATCGCATCCGATAACAACGGTTTTTAGCCGCCCTACTCGGAGGAACACGCGATTAACCAGAGAACATCCCACGGGACACATTCTGCGCTAAATGAATGAGGAGGAGGGGTGTGTGTGATATAACGTAAACTGGTACAAGGCAGAAAGAGAGGAACAAGGTCCCCGATCGTGGCTGGTAACTGGGCCAGGAGTCTGACCACGGATATTGCATCACTGTTCGGAAGCTACTCCTGCACCTACCCCAGGAGTTTCCCTTTTCTCAAGGGGCCGCTATCTGCCCCTGGTGCGCCCATCGAGAGGGGAAAAGGAAGAGCACGGAGGATAAGCCGAAACCAAAGGAAGGACAAAGACAAATGAGAAAAAAGAAAGCAGGTGAGGAATTAGGAAACCAGGTGATCAGATCGGACTGGCTGCATGCTTCAAAGTATCGTGCGACAATGCGAAAAACTCTCCAGCGCCGGCTCCGATCAGGCATCAACCATCACCCTATGGCGTGGCTTTGCTCAAGTTTCGCCCTCCCAAAAGTCCCAGACAGGGCAAGAACATCCTTCAGCTTCTTTACACAAGCTCGCCAACAGGAAGCCTTGTTCGGGACGAAACCGAAAATGCAAATGCGAATAATAATAAAAAAAAAGGATGCCTCTTATTTGTTGTCAGCCTTCCCTTGGACGAAATTTCAGGGCGAAGCGATCGCTAATCTCGCTTTAGAGTACTAGAGTAACTACTTCACCTACTACAGAAGACTAAAATCAGATTGACCAGCCGCGAAGAGGCATCGCGGACTAACCCCAGGCGATTCGGCTGTTCAACGGAAGATGTGATTTGCCCCTTTCGGAAGAGGGTCTCAGCATGGCCTGTGATTACCGAAAGAACAACGGTGGGAAAGCTAATTTCCTTCTAGAAAGGTTCGAATGATGGGGAATCGGGCGTGGTCCAGGGCCTCCTAGAGGAGCTTTGAACGCACTATTACATAGTGCTTCAACCCGTCCCTCCACGCAGGCCCCCCCCTCTCTCCTCTTGTTTCCTGTGTCTCCTCTTCCCTCCCTTCCGGCTGCAGGGACAGGTCTTCCTCGTCCTGTCGGATGCTTCCTTCCCCATTCCACTCACCGATCTGCATGTCACGTTGGACCACATGCTGACTGGTGCAGCGAATGTGTAAAGAGCAAAGGGCACACCAACCAAGAAGGGGCTGATTCCGAAGCGCAAAAAAAAAAAAAAAAAAAAAAAAAAAAAAAAAAAAAAAAAAAAAAAAAATACGCTGCGATTCTCAAAAAAAAAAAAAAAAAAAAAAAAAAAAAAAAAAAAAAAAAAAAAAAGCAGGGTTTGATGATACGGAGGGCGGTAATGGGCCGTGGAGTCTTTTCCCGCCCGGTTCCTACAAGAAATGCCCTAGTCCTGCGACTAGTCGCCTAGTCTTGCTAGTCTACGGACCTGACGGAGGAGGCTGCGACGAAGAATCCACCCGTGCTGCCTCTGGGCTTCAGTCAGGGCTTCCCTCCTTTCTTTCCTTTCCCACCCCTCTTGGTATTTTTCCCTTGTCGACTTTTTTTTCCCCTGCTTGCTTTTTCCTATTCGGTTGTGACCTTGTTGGTCTCCCTTGCAGAAGACTGACCCCACTGCTACACACACTAACGGACTCGTACATCGTATGGATCCTTCGTGTGAACCAGTCATGATGGCTGCCAAGCCCACTTCGGGCTTCCGGCGACCTTCTAGAAAGAGCTCGGAAGGGCAATGGAAGGCTTCTAAAGCGTCTTTCCCCCCCCCTCTTCTCTCCCCTTCTGCCCCCCCCATGTGCCATTGCGGCTGCGTCACCCACCTTGGGCCGATGGTGGCCCTTGTCTCTCCCTCCTGGCGCTCGTGTCACATCCCTGAGTGGAAGATCCCACGACAACGCACAACGGACTTGGACATAGCCGGCGCTCCGACAGCCAACAGAATAATACAGCAATCCCAAAAAGAAAAATAAAAGATACATGATAGCTGCAGACTACTTAGCGAACCCCGGAATTGACTTTCTTGGTGGTCAGTGTGAATTTCTAATGATTAGGTGACCCGAAGAACAGGACAGCTATGCGCTCCGTCCTATCTGACCATCGGCATCGTCATCATTGCCCGGAATCCCTGCAGGTGTCCGTGTTGGTCGCGGATCCGTGTTGAATGATTCTCTCGCGGCCCCACGGCTAGGCTCTCTCCCGAACGTTGGCCTTGGGGACTAGGTAGTGCGAATTAGATAGAGTAGTACTCCGTAGTGTCTCGTTCTTAGACACAATACGGAGTACTATGCCTTGGGAGTGGTTTGACTTGGCCCACGTAAATTCAGGGGCGCTCGGGATCCGAGGAGAAGTGTGGCTAGAGCGGACGATGATGACGTCCTAACCAGCTGCCCGTCTGCATCATCTCACTGAGTAATACTTAATAAGAGGAGGGACCATCATATGCGGGACATACGATTGGACCGACGGGCTAGGCTTAATTGCGAGTGGCCGCATTGGAGTTTCAGTTGTCGGAGAGGACGGGCCCTTGGTGCGAGAGATACGTTGCCTAAAGCAGAATAGGGGAGAGTTCCACAGGTGGTGTGGTCTGGTTCACGCCGCATGAATTGAGAGACGGTTCGACTAAGCCCGTCCGTCAGATTGAGGAGGGACGAAGGATGGATGGATGGATGCATCGCCATCGGATGATGCAGTAGCAGATGCTCTAGCGCCAGATTGCCTCTTTTCTGGAAGCTTGCCTATGCAGGACAATCACACATTGTCAGCCTCGGGGTCAACGCGCAGATGCATGGGGAGGATTTAAGTTAAAGTTTTCTTGAATCCCATTGTCTTTTTCTATGTCGCCACTGTTTCTCTTTTACCCTACTAGTGTACTTACTGTGTAGTTTGAGGAGCTGCAGCTGCAGTACGACCATTGTCGTCACAGCCGAATTCGACCTTTTCTTCCGTCTTCCATCGGATAGGGGAAGAGAGATGGCAGAACAAGAACTTAGTACCTACGGAGAGCATCCGATTACCAACCACCACTTTCACCTTCTTAGCACCATGTCATCCATCCCAACTCGGTATATAACGCGTATTACTTTACTCCGTCAGTCACACACATACTGCTGTGTACTACACCGCATCATCACCATCACCATCACCATCATCGTATCCTTATTTTCCCCGACACTACTACGAAGTACTAACCACCAATATGGAGCTACTCCATACAAACTAGGAGTTTTTTTCTCCATACCATAGCAGTCATAGTGGCAACCACCATGCCCCATTTTCCACCTTCCCCCCCTCTTCCCTCCCCTTCTCTAGCCGGTTCCATTTCCTGATCGACAACCCCAAGAATCAAGCCCGCCCAGAAAGCAAGACAGACAGACAAACCAACTCAGTCTTAACTCTACGCAGATAGTGCACGCTCATCATGATCTTCACCGGCATCATGAAAACGAGTCCCGTCCCGAGACTAAGCTGACTAGTCTGTTAGGGTAAGGGAATAACAGAGTAGTGCTTAATGTTTAAACTATACTAACATATAGCTTAAACCGCACCGGGTAAGTCGAGAGTATCTACACAGAAGGAAAAGGACGGCTGATGATCCATTTCTCTTTCGTAATGAGAGAACCTAGAACTATCCCATGGTTTGTCATTTATTATTCAGCTAGTAGTTATCAATTCCACACGGCACTTAATGAAACATACAATACAACAAAACCAGGAGAAAAGAAGAATAAGGGATAGAGAGAGGCGAGAAGAGACGGGACAAGACAAGACAAAACAAGAAGGACAAAAATAAAAAGATGGACCAAACTAACCAACCATCTGGATCCCATCCCATCCCTCCCTCTGAATTGGAGCAACAAAAAAACCTCCCCCCAATGAAAACCAGAACCCATAAAGCCACGGAGTACTACTTACTGTACTAGACTACGTACGGCACAGAAAGGAAAAGGAAAAGGAAAAAGGAAAGGAAAGGAAAATTGGCCCAGACCGCCGGCCCCATAACCCTGACTAGCAACACCACGTACTAACCAACTAACAAATTAGGTAGACTCCGTAAAAACGTCGAGAACTCGACAGGTATGGATAGAGTATGCTTCCAGAAGACACGTAGAACAACTCCCTTAAGTGGGGAATGAAAACTAGTTCAGTTAGTTGGCTGGAATCATGGTTCACCGACGGAGTTTTATTCTGTGTTTGGAAGATTGTGGATTCCCCGTTTGTTTGTTGTTCGTGACGGGGGGAGAAAGGAAAAGGAAGAAAGAATGTGAGGGAATATTCTATTAGCAATAAGTTTTTCTGCTGTGCTGTGTATATTGAGGTGCCACATTTCTCTTTTAGATTTTTTTTTCGGGGGGTTTTTTTTTTCTTTCTCTCTCTCATTTGGAGCAAGCAGTATTGTACGCGGTGGATGTTGTGTACTGGTACCTTGTGGGAGGTGCAGTTATTGTATTATGATTAAGTAAGCAAGTCAGCCATCGTAGCAGGCAAACAGTAGAAATTGGTAGCCTGATCGCCTCAATTTGCTGTGCGCGATATATACAATATGAGGATGGGCAATGCAGCACGCCACGATGCACGGAAAGCAGCCGAGGATGTATTCCAGACATAAAAAACCTTGTATCTGATCAAGAGAGTTGATCTATCATATTTGATGCGATCATTCTTGCGAGCAAACAGCAAACAGGCCTCCAAACAAATCTAAATGTGAGTAGTAAGCAGTACCTGCCTGCCTGCCTGGCAGACAGACAACCAGACAGACCAAACAAACACCCAGCCTTGGCATGTTTGTTCCCCCGAACAACATCCGCATCCGCAATATCGCAACTTTCGGCTTCAATTCTGCCAGACCAGCGCTTGCAGCTAAATCAGCTAAATTATCTCTGCCATTGACGATGCGCGGCGCATCCAACACATTCCCCTAGGTATATACCAATATATTCCATGCAATCACAACGAAATTCCAACTAACACCACCCGCCAGTCCCACCCTACCACCCAGAATACAACCACCATACCTCAGAAACCTCCGAACAAAACAATCTACAAAATACTCACAATCCAACACAACCAAATCCAACCGCGCCAAAATGCTCCGCCCAACACCAACCTCAACCACCACCACGACCCTCCTCCGCACCCTCCGCGCCCTCACCACCACCACCACCACAACCGTCCCCAAATCCCAAACACGACACCACTCCTCCGTCTCCGCCAACGAACTATCCCACTTCTCCTCCCTCGCCACATCATGGTGGGATCCCCAAGGCCCCTCACGCGTCCTGCACCTCATGAACCCCGTCCGCCACGACTTCATCGCCTCCTGCCTCGCCGAATCCACCCCGATAAGCAGCACGACGCCATCCTCACCCATGGACCCCACCAACACCCACAACAAGAACAACCTCCGATATCTCGACATCGGCTGCGGAGGGGGCATCTTCGCCGAGTCACTAGCACGCACAATCACCCCAGCCTCTTCACCTTCTGCATCATCAGAAGCTACTACTAGTGGTACTTCTCTGACACGCACCCGCGCGGCCAGCATAACAGCACTGGACCCCAGCCCCACGCTAATCAAGATCGCACGGGACCATGCACGTCTCGACCCGTCCGTGCAAGCGCACCTGGATAGCGGGCGGTTCAAGTACGTGAATGCGTCGTTGGAGGAGTTCATCCCCACATTACAGCCCGAAGAGAGGAGATTCGACATCGTGACTCTCTTCGAAGTGCTCGAGCATATCGATAATATCCCCGGGTCGATCACGCCGCAGAGTTTCCTGTCTAATTGTCTATCTATGGTGAAGCCGGGCGGATGGTTGATTGGGTCGACGATCGCGAGGACGTTCCCGTCGTGGCTGGTGAATCAGGTTGTGGCCGAGGCGCCGTGGCCGATTGGTGTCGTGCCGAGGGGGACGCATGAGTGGAAGAAGTTTGTGAATCCCGGGGAGTTGGAGGGGTGGGTGCAGGAGGGGTTGATGAGGGGGGTGGATGGGAGGGCTGTGAGGGGGGGTAGTGAGGCGTTGGAGGGGGCGAGGTGGAGGTGTGAAGGCGTGGTGTATTTTCCTGGGTTGGGGTGGAAGTTGGTGAAGGGGTCGGAGAGTTGGGGGAATTATTTTTGGGCGGTTAGGAAGGGGGAGTAATCTTACTACGTAGTAGGAAGTAGGATGTTGTTGAGGTGGTGGGATTGTATATTACTAGGTGCCAGGGTGGTGTACGATATGTATCTATAGATGCAGTGCTTGGGTTACTGTCATAGCATTAGATAGGTGTTTCATTGCATTAGGTTCTTTTTTGCATTTGTGCTGTTATACTAATGTAGTGATAGACGTGGATTGTGTTGTATCAATAGACCTGCTGCATGTTGATCCATCGACTCGAACCGGCGAGCCTAGGATCAAATCCCCCCTCGATCATTTCTTCCTCCCCTTCCCCTTCTTCTTCGGCTTCTCCGGTTCAGGAACACTGACTGTTCCCTGCACCACATCATCGCCCTGATCCTGCAGTCGCGCCGACCCGCTGATAAAGAAAGTGAGATCCCGGTTCTGCTCCGTCAAATCCGCATTCGCAAGCTTCAGGCTCTCCACCTCGGACTTCAAAAGCTCAACCCGTTCAATGAGATTCTCATTCATCGTCTTCTCTTCTCGCCACTCTTTCTCCATCTTGCGCGTCATCGTCTCGAACTTCTCCGCGCGCTTCTCGGCCCGCGCCTTATCGCGCTCCAGCCCGGGGATAATCTCGCTAGTCAGGGTGTCATATTGCGCCTGCAGGCTCTTCAAGCTGGCGGTGGCTTTCTCGACTGCGTCCTGCGCGGAAGAGGCAGCGGCACTGGCTTGAGATGCTTTGTCCACGGCACGCTCGACTACCTCTTCGAAGTAGGCCCGTTGGCTTTCAAGTTGGCTAGTAAGTAGATGGGTATATTCCACGCTCATGTTCTCCAGCTTCTCCCGCGGAACGGCGTCTGTCCAGTCGGGTGGGTCGAGCGCACTGTTGTCGGCTGCTGGAAGTTCCACGAGCTTGCCGTCGGTTTTGCTTTGGATGATGCGGTGCACATAGGCATCGCCGACGTAGTCCCAGACGCGCTGCGTAGAGAGATCCATTGCAAAGGCATGCGCCGTTTCCTTGTAATGCGCAAATGCATGAGCCCCGTCATAGCGTCCACAGCCGACATTTCCGCAAATGAGGCATATCCAGAGGTTAATGTCCGAGTGACACACGCTGCACTCGGCTGGTTCATCATCATATAATGCGGCTTGGCTGTTCCGCCGGATGTCGTCTTGTGTGTATCGACATACGGGGCAGCCACTTCCTTTCCACTTCTGTAGACATGTGCAGTGAAAGACATGCTGACATATGATAGTCAGCAAGCCGGTGGTCTCATCCATACGCTCCAGACACACGGGACATGTTGGCAATTCGATAAGCGCAGGGGTAGGAGGCGCCAGCGGCCTGGTAGAGAGAGTAGCAGAAGGTATGGAGCTTGACTGAGTGGTCGAAATAGGCGTCGTCCGCACAGGGCTCGTTGTAGCGTGTGGGGAAAGAAGACCGCTCTGTGATCCAGACAGCGCGCCTGGCTCAACGGCTTGTATTTCGACGGTCTTTACGAAGACAACATGACATGTTTCGGGCTGAAGCAAGGGCGCGTTAGCATCGCAGCCGTGGATCTGCATGAAGCAATGCATGATGCACTTACCTCCATGCTATTAAACACTTTACCATTCCAGTCCTTCTGCCATTCCTTGGCCTTCTTCCCGTTGCGAAACTTCATCAAGACCATGTACCGGTTCGCTCGAGCGGTCTTGATCATGCGAAAGTGATTGACATCGTTCATAGTCGATTCACCCACGAATCCCAAAAAGTCGGATGGCGACATATAGGAAGGGACGGCTAGGATGCATAACGTCGTGCAATCCCCATCTGGCATGTGCTCTTCTGGGCGCGGGGGCCTACTGCTGCCGCCCACTTCATCGTACGGTGTCCTCGCCGCAGCCGCAGAACCTTTCAAATACGAGGGGTAGTCCTCTTCTGTCAGGTACGGCGTCTCCTGAGCATCTCGGTATAGATGCACGATTCCCCAAACACTGTCCGAAGTGCTCTGGTCCAGCGGGATGTATTTGCCTTTCGTGCGTAGTCCTCCCAAGATATCCGTGCCGATCCCGGTCGCGATGGGGTTATCCTCTGCATCCTTCCAGCCCGTCCGCTTCGCAGCACTGGTGTCCTGCTCCGATGGAATCATATCAATGCACTCGATGGATACTTTATCAAGCCTGAGATCTCTCTCAAGATCGGATGCGCTTGTGGACGAAGTCGTATAGAGGGGAGGGGTACGGGGGTCTGCGACGTTGGTAGTAGAGTCCGAGCCGTGGGTTTCGGCGAAGTTGTTGGATGAGGGACGTGGGTGTTTCCCATGCGCTTGATGACGAGAGGATCGATGTGCCCACGGTGAGTGTCGGGGGCGCTTCTGGAACGGGAGTAGAGCTTCGCATGCGGAGTCGAAGGATAGCGACGTCGAGTGCTTGTCCACGCCTGGGTATGTGCCGTGGAGGTCAGAGTGCGGGCGAGCAAATAATTCGATCGCAATGTGGTAGAAGTAGGAGGGCATCACGACTGATGCTCACATCTCCAGCGTGTTACACGTCTGCAACTGCTCTCTCAGGTCAGTTTCATGAAATGGAAGCTACTTTCCTGTCCCACGCCGCCTTGGGAGGGTATAGTCACGTGCTATGATACGGGTGGCGAAGACGGTGACTCACATGCGATGTCTATTAGTGACTTGTTAGCTATTGTATAGGCAGATGAAGATGAAGATGAAGCTATTTCAATTTCTATCTAGTTTCGTCTCATACGATCTGTAAGGTGGTGGACGCCGTCCTGAATTGCATGTGGACCACGTCTATGCTAGCGTGACGTCGTACCTCGGGCGGTCCTACTAAAACTACAGGAAACGGTGCAAGCAAGATATCAGGTGGAATATAATTATTGAATTGATTCCTAGGTGAAAGAATGTCGCAAGGCACCATAAAAGATGGTGACCCTAAGGTATGCCCAATTTATCCGTGTCATAAAACCGATGAAACAACCGTCCCAACGCCATGCAGGCCACTCAACCGTAGATGAGCCGTGCTAAAGAAGAAAGATCAAAAGAAAGCATTAGTTTCCACCACGGAGACGGAGCACCAGGTGCAGGGTGCTCTCCTTCTGGATGTTGTAGTCGGAGAGCGTACGTCCATCTTCCAGCTGCTTACCAGCGAAGATGAGACGCTGCTGATCCGGGGGAATACCCTCCTTATCTTGGATCTTGTTCTTGACGTTATCAATGGTATCCGAGCTCTCCACCTCTAGCGTAATCGTCTTGCCGGTGAGTGTCTTCACGAAGATCTGCATACCACCACGGAGACGAAGGACAAGGTGAAGGGTCGATTCCTTCTGAATGTTGTAGTCGGACAAGGTACGGCCATCCTCCAACTGCTTACCAGCAAAGATCAAACGCTGCTGGTCCGGGGGAATGCCTTCCTTGTCTTGAATCTTAGTCTTAACGTTATCGATGGTGTCGGAAGATTCAACTTCCAATGTGATCGTCTTTCCCGTAAGAGTCTTGACGAAGATCTGCATACCACCACGCAGACGAAGGACGAGGTGAAGAGTGGATTCCTTTTGAATGTTGTAGTCAGACAGGGTACGGCCATCCTCCAGCTGCTTTCCCGCGAAGATGAGACGCTGCTGGTCGGGAGGGATGCCCTCCTTGTCCTGAATCTTGGTCTTCACATTGTCGATAGTGTCAGAAGACTCCACCTCAAGGGTGATGGTCTTTCCGGTCAGGGTCTTGACGACTAAAGTGAGGTCAGTATACGGTCCAAGTTGAAAGTGGCCAACAGGGTGGCAAATAGAGTTCAGGAGAACTTACAGATCTGCATACCACCACGCAGGCGGAGAACGAGGTGGAGAGTAGACTCCTTCTGGATGTTGTAGTCAGACAGGGTACGGCCATCCTCCAGCTGCTTTCCAGCGAAGATCAGACGCTGCTGGTCGGGAGGGATGCCCTCCTTGTCCTGGATCTTGGTCTTAACGTTGTCGATGGTATCGCTCGACTCGACCTCGAGGGTGATGGTCTTGCCGGTGACTAGATGGAAACAAGCAGTCAGATGATGGATTCATGATGCTAAGCTTGAGAGGTGATTAGGTATACTCACGGGTCTTGACGAAGATCTGCATGTTGTAGAAGCGCAGTTAACGGTGGTATGTAATTAGGTGGAGTTGTTGTGGAGAGAATCGCAGACGGCGATGCGCGGAAGGTGAGTGGTAGGATGAAAGGTATGAGGGATGAAGGAGGGTTAGTAGAGAAAGGAAGGAAGAGAAGGCTTAAGTAGTCAGGAGAGGGAGGTGAATGAGGGGAGGCGGAGGCGAAGCGCCTTAGTCAGAGGATCGGTCAGTGAGATAACGTGATGCAAGGGAATGGCTTAGAGGTCAAGTCGCAATAAAGGGAAAAGAGCAGCAGGGACCTTAGCCCGAGCGGTGTTAGCCTGTCAGACGAAGTACCTTTCGGGCGACGCTTCTGGCACCTCCTGGGGGATTCCCTTGCCATCCGGCTATTGCGCCGGAATCCGCCTGGTCTGCGTCATTTTGGTTCTCCAATACGCTTCGTTGCTGGAAGCGCTTGGGAGGGAGAATCTACTAGAAAGGTTCTGGTTGGGTTGACTCAGGCTCCCACGGCAGCCACCGATTATTGGGTTTACAACTACGGGAAAGAGTGGTAACGCATACGAAAATTCTGTCTGCAAAACTTAGCACCACAACCACAGGCAAAGCCTGATCCCATATGGTAGGCACTTGCTGCTGCCATGGGAGGGGAATTGAAGCCAGTTGGTTGCCGGGGCCTGATATCAGTCCGGGGGAAGCGTCTACGAGCGGACAGGACGACTCCGTCCGTACCCGCCACTGACGCCACCAGTCGGTATCTCAGCCCGACCCAATCCAGACCGCAGCCGTGTTCCTGAAATAGAACCCGTTGAAAATCGGACTTTCTGTTGTCTACATATTGTTTGCCTTCTCATTGATAATTCGTATCATCTCAGCAGGTGAACTGGTGGGTGATCAGAGAGGTAATGCGACAACTGGCCTTGCGGCGGCAACAACGGGCGATGACGTGTGAGTTGGGGGCATTCCTTATCGGAGGATGGAGGATGGGGGAAGGGGATCCTCTCCAGCTGTTATCTCGACGGCGCGGCCTCGGGAAGTGGCCTAAGGCCATCAGTAGCGGCTGGAGATGGGTCAGGTGATCGTCGCATCCGGAATGCCCCGCTTTTGGCCCGGCACCCACTGAATCAATCGTATCCATGACTGCATGCATTCCACCCTCAGATACCAGCTCATCGTTTGCATCATCACTATTTACTATCCTCTAACTCACCAGTACTAGTAGTTATGTATCAAATCTCCCTCTCTTGATAACTGTCCCCTTGGCTGCGTCATCATCCATCGTGGTTGAGCATGCGTAGGTGCCAGACAGTCTATTGCATTGGGCGGCTATTGGGAAAGTTTCTCCAATACGAACTAGTGATTCTTCTGTTGTGGAGGGCATGATGACCCAACAATCTACATCTATCGCGTTCAATTCCCTAGCTCGCAGGACAGGCAAGACCTTCCATTCATGGTTACCGTGGCTCGGAACTTTCTTCTGCTCTAGGGTCTAGAGATGGCTTTGGATAAACAAAGAAAGGTGGTAGGTACCATTTCCAATCCCGTTGAGTGATCCGCTCTTCAATCAACAAACCAGTCACAACTCGCCGGCAAGGCGCATGCGGGCAAGCTGCTGTCGGTGTGATTACCGTCCCCACTCAATAGCTAGGCATAATGGGCTTGTTGTGGGTTTAACCATACTCGCTGTAGACGTTGGAGTTGACCAACAAGGTTGCCAAGATGATAAATAGTTGAGGTTTGTAGCAATAGAGATCCTAGATTCAGCACTCTATTCAATCGGCACGGTGGTGACACGGATCGGAAATATGCATGGCAATTGCACCCTAAACTTTGGCGCGACAGTGGACTCTCGCATCAAGACTGAAGGAGAACGCATCAGCTCTATTCAGACCTCACCGAAGATACCTGACAGACTGACAGGCCTCTGATTGTCAAGCTCTCATGCCGGTGAGGGTGGACAGGATCAGCAAGAGTCTGAAGCAAAAAACCGGAACCGTCATAGGAGACCGGCGCTCTACCATTGAGCCAATAGACCAATGGAAACGATCTACATGGGACTCGAACCCACAACCTCCGGTTTTCCAAACTCAACCAATGAGCCAACGGACCGATTTAGGCGGGAGCTTCAAAAAAGTGGTTTATGGGCGGTAACTGGCTGTCTCCGAAGAATGGCAGCTGCCAGCGGGTCTCACCGACCAGATATTTGATGTTTGTTTACATCTCCAATGCGGTAGATATAGATGAGTTGATTGTACGCATGTTGCCTACACTTCTGATTACCTATATAAAGACAGAACACTTAGAAATGCATGTCCGTCGTCGCTGCTCAACATCCCTGCAAGGGGCATGCTGAAGTTTGATAGATCGATCGTAGCGGAACTCACCCCTCATCTCCATCATTCACTCACCATTAGATCATTTATTTGTCTGAACCTCTGTTTCGATCGCTCTCGTTGCACCCTCTGATAAGGCTGCAGATCAGGTGCTTATAGTTTCCTAGCTTGGTTCACTCAAGTACTCACTTGGTGCATCAGTGGTTCTTGGTCCCTGCCCCTCCACCCTTGAGGCAACATTGTTCGCTCCTCTACAGCCCACAATGTACGACTGTGAAACGTGCCCCCGCTACTTTAACAGCTGGTATGCCTGTCGCCAGCATATGAACGACACGCGCCATTGGGGCGTGCGATACGAATGCGAAACGTGTGATGACCAATTCTTGACTCAATGGGAAGTGGAGGAACATATGGATGACTATAAACACCACGCTCCCAAGATCCCTTGCGAGACATGCGGAAGGAAGTTCTACAACCAGACGTCAGCGGATCAGCACATGAATGCAATGGGCCATTGGGCTCCAACATGGCCATGTGAAACTTGCACACAAATGTTCCATACGGAAGGTGCTGCTGAACAGCATATGCGGGCCAAGTCCCATTACAAAAACTACTGCCACCCCTGTAACCGGCGTTTCGATACTGCGAACAACCTCAAGATGGTAAGGCCTTCTATATCTTCCAACATTGTAATTGAACTCAGACTTCGCTTGTAGCACCTGAATTCGAAGATTCACCGCGGTCAAGACGTCCTCTGTCCTTTCTGCAACGCCGCTTTTACTACGGCCACTGGTGCTGCCCACCACCTTGAAACCGGCTCCTGCAAGCGTGCTGTAGGCCTCAATCGCGAGACTATCTACAAATTTGTTCGCAGCCGTGACACCCAGGGCGTCATTACAAGGAAGCTGCTTGAATGGAACGAGGGTGACAACATTCAATACAAGGCGAATTCCCGTGCATACAACGGTGATTACTGGGAGTGCTACTTGTGTCATCGGGAATTCAACACTTTGAACGCACTCAATCAACACCTCAATTCGCCTGTGCACAAGCAGAAGCTGTATCATTGTCCGAACGCGAAGTGTAGGAAGCAGTTCATTACCATAGCTGCTCTGTTCAACCACCTTGAGAGTGAATCCTGCGCTTTTATGCGGTTTGAGAAGGTACAGCGGCAGGTTCAGGATGTGTTTCGTGGCGGGAGAGCTATTGCATTCTGAGAACAGCATAACACTATAAGCCCTAGCCCCCAAAGCTGAACATGCACTTCGAATTGATGTCTGCTAATATGGTCTAAATTTCAAGTGTTGGTGCTCCACAAGTTGACTTCAGATGCTGTCATAAGCCAGCTACGCAGGGCGTGTGGGCACAACCTTGCTACGAAACTCCTTCATTGAGGCCATTCCTGACGTCTATCTAATATTGTGCATCTAATGCGGTCTGCTATTCTATCCTCAACCGCGGGCGGCTATTACGATCTCATGTTATGAATTCGCCCGAGCATTGTTATCAACAAATTGACAATATTCTGATCAAGTACTTGTGATTTAGCTATGATGTCTTGCTTGCCACTTTGATGTTCTTACCAGTTTAGTATCTCGAAATTGAAGAACCTGTCAACTACTTCTCTCAAATCACTAAATAGGCCCTGTTCTACCCCATGGAAAAATGCCCACCAATATTCTCAAGCAATGTAAATACACAGAATAGATCAGCAGACCGGCAGGTCTAATACAACCATCCACATAAACCATACTAGTATCACATTCACTAGCCAACGATAATATAGAAGGCTGGATATAGATAGAAACAGTTGTAAAATTCAAAAACAACACAACACCATAAAGAACTCACCTATGATATAACTTGCTACTCCAGTATAACAGTACATTATACCATCAAGGACTTGAACCTCTCATCCCATCCCAACTGAAAGAAAGACAATGAAAGAGGGAATACATATATGAAAAATTTTCATCTTCACGTACTTCATTACATACTCGAGGTATGCATACCAAATACCACTCATGCACTACCTGAAGCATTCGATATTTATCAGTTGCCTTGGAAGCTCAATGCTCAGTATTAGGATCTTAGCCGGGACAGCAAGGAGCTAGTAAACTAACAAAGAACTAGGGAATATACTATATACTATTTCTCCGTATGCAAATCCTTCTGCTTTGAATAGACAGACAGATAGATACATAGTAACACTGAAGTAGTACTATGCTTTTGACATCAGACTGATCAGTCATCGCTGAGTTAGATAAGATGAGAGCAAGTAATGTAGAATTGACAACTTGTTTGCTGGAAAAAGTGACAGATGAGAAGTGACAGATGAGTTATGAGACCTTTTTTTTCTTCTATGTTTCTTTGATGTAGACGCACTATAAATGTAGACAGATGAATATACTTGTTGCTTGGATAATCGTTTTGTGGATATTGAATGAAGGAAAAGAAAGAAAGAAAGAAAGAAAGAAAGAAAGAAAGATGGTCTTATGTTTGTGTCTGATTTAAGTGGGAAGTATGCATATGGCGCGTACATATTGAGTAGGCAGTAAGGTAAGGACTATGCGATTCCCACAGGAGTGATGATGATGATGGAGATGATGATTATGTACTTCTAATATAGATAGGGCTAAACACTTCCTATTGATCTATGCATTGCTGGGTGTTTTATCGGTTGTGAATAATATGATGCTGATATCATGACAATCTATGATTCCCCTAATTTGGGGAGGAACTGGGTGTGGTTTTGGTTGAGAGGATTATGTAGTAGTATTTCCTGTGCCGACTTGATCTTAAGCTCAGTCAATAGGTCTACATATTATCTGGAAGCTGCTTGTTATTACCATGAGAGAAGGAAAAATAACATCAAAATATCATTCCACTGTTGAAGCAGTCAAAAACTTCTTTCTGCCTCTGATCTCTCATGTTTATTCTTGATGGATGTAAGGAATGCTCGGTATCTGGGGTCATCTATATATACATATAGATGCTACGTTCTGACCATTCTACTATTGATACTTAGTTGATAGGTTACCAGAAAACAATGATGGGATGCGAAGTCCACTCATAACCATATGTCTATGACTTCATTGTCATTCGTTGTCATTTATATCAAGATAATAGGTATAACAAGGTTTAGTTTTAAGACACTATACAGTTAGAGCTGGAGGTACGATACGATGGGAAATATCCTGACAAGATCCAGTTTACATACGCATTTCTTTGTCTATCTATAAGTTACTCCATGTTATAAACACGTTAGTACTAACAGTTAGCATCAACCCGTCACTTTCCCCACTGCCATACAATTCTTGGTTATTTACCATCGGGATTTACTTCGTCTCTCGGGTTTTGCTGGTAAATTAAGTTATTCAATGTTACCACCATCCTTCTCTCCAGTTGGGGGTCACATATAGTTTCAACACATATAGTTCAAATCAAGGCACACGGTACTTTCAACTCGGCAAAGTACTTCCCGCTAGGCAAGCCAAGCGCCGCACAGGCTGAATTCTATCTTCAGCCAAGCCTTAACTGGCAGGTATTAGGATCAAAAACCACGTAGGTTGTTTCGCCACTGGCGTCGGTCTCGGGGGAGTTAGGCGAGGTAGATCTGAAACGCAGAAATTAAACAAGATCATCATTGTGGCTATCTACTTAGTTTTGTTAGATGCAGCAGTAGTAGTTGTCTGGTTTAGTTCGCCCGGAGAAACGTTCCAGCGAATGGTTGTGGTTCGTGATGTGGGAGTTCCCTTACTATGGTACTTAGCTCTGACGGGACAAGTAAGGGAGGAATAGTATATGCTCTGGGCCCATAAGCTGCTGGGTTCGTGCTCATGTGACTATTTTGTGAAATCTGAGTATTGGTTGGGTGTTGAAGTAGGGATTGAGATCAGACCATAGGCGCCAACGTAGATACCCCCATACTGGGGTGGCATCGAGAAGGGGCATACTACTAGTAGTCGGTGAACTATATTACTGTTATAGTGATTGGTCGAGGATATACCTACCATGTTCGGATCACACAATACTGTCACCTAGTCCCTATGGGCTGGGTGGCTGATAAGTGGATGGCTCTAGCCTCCCCTTTGCCCGAAGAGGACGTTGTACTGTCAGACTAAAGTAGGACACTACTATAGCAGATACTCCATAGGGGCTGCAGTGGAGGGAGGGGTCCCAATTGAGGACAGACTGACGGAAAAATAATGGGACAACAAAAATTATCCCCTCATGCAAGCTGATGTCATGGCTCGTGAGACACCCCCCGGCTAGTGCAGTGCATGCTGTATGACGGATGTATACTGATCACACGCGGGTGAGATTTCATCTGATTTGAAAGAGGGCAGATGATGGTCTGTATGCCTGATGTCAAGGATTCAGCTGAAGGGAAAGCAAATTGCTGGCATCTGTGCAAGTGATGCTGTGATGATGGGTAAAGTATGATTTGTCAGTCTGAAGAACGGCTTTCATGCCTGATACAAAATCCATGGCCATGAATGAAGATGATGACCGAGACGGACGACCGGCCCACTCCGAGAAGGATTCCTTCGAGAAGCAGCGTTGGGTTTTCACACACGGTACATCGAACAAGGGTGGTCGGGAGTATGATAGGCTGTTCAGATTGGAGCCCCAGAAGTTCCTAATTGAAGTGGCAGTGGATCGACCAGCGGGAGGCAGACGGCGAGAATTGCCCGGAACATGGATTGGCGTTGAGAGCCCGAGACAGGGGAACCTCGAGTCGCTTCCCGGGCATGACTCGCCCTATCGATCGCGTGGGTGAGTCCGTACTAGAGAGTATACAGAGGAGCCCCTAGTTAGTACGTAGTGTCACTTTTGCTGGATACCTCCGCGGACAGTCTGTTCTGGAGATAAGCGCCGACGGGGGAAGGGGAATTAGAATTAATTTACAATCCCACACGAATGGGGAGTTACACAATGCTGTAGTGACTGTGAGCCTTGGGGTGAAAAGTAGCAAAATAGGGAAGGAGCGACTTGCGGCCGAAGTGTCTGGAAGGCGGTCCAAGCTTAGTTTGGTTCGCTTGGCAATAGCCCCGCCAACGTCAGCGGCGCTTTTGATTGGCAGCAGTTCTGCCCCTCTATGATGTCAGTTTTTAGGTATCGAGCACTCTGATAGGCTCACTCTCCCCAGCCAGACCCAAAGAGAACCTTTCCTCGACTGTTCGTTGAATCGCCTCGCCTCGCAAATTCAAAGAATCAGAATCTGCGATGACGATGTGTCTGTAATTAGAATATAGAATATAGATCCATTCCCCAACATGAAGTACTTATATAGAATCATTAGATTGACCACTGCTGTAGCAGTTCTCTCGAAATTTGGACCGAGTTTTCTTTTTTTCCTTTTCCCTTCTTTATGCAAAATTCAAACGTCGAATGCCCAATGGGCCCCCTTCCATTCCTCCGCTGGCACCAATTCCTACGGTATGAAACGGATCTCTAGGGGATGTTCTTCTGCTCTACGCTCTCTCCCTTCTCGTCTTAGCTTATAAAAACCCCGGAATGGAAGACGGAAGAAGGATCACAGCGTTGGAAGGACTTCCTTGTCGCCTCGCCCTTGGTTCAATCACCGATTGCCTATGTTTGGTCTTGCAGCGTGTGTACGTCCGGTACAGCTAATTTTGGTTGACCCCTGAAGGGGCCCAGAACCCTCTCTTTTTTCGGGATGTCGTAGCAGGTGAGTGAACAGGGTCCAGATTCGGCTCCGACGCGACAAACCTGGTGACTGGGTTTACGGTCGATTTGTCAACTGAATTCGCAACGTCCCCGGTGAGATTGGTGGACGGCACCGCTGCATGACTGCCTCCAGGCAGAGGACAATCCTTCAGCACGATAATACTGTTATTTCCATCCCGTCTCCGCCCACCAGACGCACCACCCCTCGTTTGCCATTCCGAGGCACGTTGACAATCTAGATAATTCGGTCAACCATGAAAGACATGGTGAAGGAACGAGGTGCCATCCACGCGCGATGTGATGATGCCTGTTGACCGTTCAGAGGCTGGAGGTGGTGCGGTGGTGGGGATCGACGCTCATGGCGGACTGATAAAAATCGGGAGGGCGGACACCCTACGTCAGTTGTGGTCCTATGATCTCAGCGTGCATCATTCAGAGTGGAGGTAGGATTGGCTCCCTTTTGGCCCGAGAATAGGGCGGTCGGTACAAATCCATTCACAGAAGGTTAAGAGGGGAAGTAAGACATCGTGGCAGAACTGGGGTCTGGAATGATTCTGAAAGAAGAGCTGATGACTGGCTGGACACTGAACAAGCACAGGCATTACAATGTTCAACAAATTTGGGATGAAGGGAAGATGGCATTGTGCATAGGTTGGTTTTTGCCCGCTTTTCTTTTTTAACCCTTTTTCCTCTGGTCTCGCCTTCCCCACATGGGACGGGCCAATCAGCGGCCCTCACTTATGTGGGATGTTTGACCTGGATATTTTGAGGCTTTTTCTCCCGGCAAATTCTAGTCTCGAGACGGGGGATCGCGTTCGGTTTGGATCTGGGTGAAGTAGACCTACCTACCTACCTACCTTAAAAGGATGGTGAAAGAGAAAAAAGAAAAGAGGGAGAATCCTTTCCCTTCACAGTGACAAAGATCGCTGTACACCACGCGGTTCAAGTAGGGAACAGATTTGTTGAAAATAAGGATTAACCATCAAAGACGCGCGAGAAGATGACGCCAGAGGATCTCGTCATCGGCTGCTTAAAACGCTGCCAGAGTCCCGCTCTCCTTTTTTTTCACCTCCCCTCTGGAAATTTCTCTTGATCGCGCGTTTTTCTGCTCGTCGGTTGATCATCGTGGTTTACTCTGCAATATTGTTTTTCTTTCCCCACCACCACGACGGTTTGTAAGCTTTCCGAGACCACTCATTGTTTGTCTTGGTCTGTGGCTCCCTTTATTGTCTTTTGCCGTTCATTAGGTGCCTTCTGTATGACTGCTGCAGCCCACCGTGCCGGTGTCCAATGAATTGACCGCTCTGGATGAACATCGGGCCTGTCAGTTGAGGAAGAAGGCGCTGAAGGCTGAAAGTATCGTTGTTTCCCCCTCGGTTTGTCCCATCAAGGGCTGGCCCACCGTATTATTCATTCCCGCAATAGCGCCTAAAATCCTAATCATAATTCTAGCCTGACGGTAACTGAATTGAAAAGGTCACATCATCATCATCATCCTTCACTTTTGGAGGTTACTGGTATGGGACTCTCCCAGGGTATTGGTGGGACACAACTTACTTTTGACTCCTGATAATACAGTCTGATCAGGTCTGTACCTTACCTCTAGTCCGGGTCTTGTTGTGATTCTTTTTGTTTCTTCCCTCTCCCATCGGTTATCCTCCTTCTCCTCCCTCCTCTCCCTATCTGCTGCTCTTGTGTCAGTCAGTCAGTTCTTGTGTCTATCGGCTGCCAGCCCAGCCCACTTGCTCCCCTCCTCTTTTTCGTTCCCCTCCACTTTCTGGTTCCTTTTGACGGCGCGCGCCTAACCAGAAAAAATTAAGCCCAGCGAAAAAATTCGAAAAAGAAAATAATAATAATAAAGAAAGAATTTTTTTTTTCTGAAATAAATAAATCTGAGAGGGAAAAAATAGAAAAAGAGAGAAAAAAAAACAAGCCAAAAGGGAAAGGAGAGCAGAGGTTCACACACACAGAGTGCAACCAACCATCAGCATCGTCATTTCCTTTTACCTCATCCTCCCTCTCTTTTCCCTCTCCTCTCCTCTCCTCTTCTCCTCTCCTCTCCTCCCTCCCACTTTCAAGCTTCGCTTTCCCCCTTCTCTTTCTTCTTCTCTGCCTTCTCTTCTATAATCTTATCCACTTGTCCTAATCGGGAACATTCATCTTTCCCACTCTGCCTCACCTTAACTCGCCTTATCGTCGGGTTCCCGTTAGTCTAAGTTTAATCTGACCATTGCCACCTCCGCGGTTGCTGCCATACTCTTTTTTGATTCATATACCCAAAGGCATAAACCTCAGCTTCTCAAACTGCGGTGGAGGGAACTGGTTCCAGGTGGGCAAAACCCCCCCCTTCTGCTGCTCTGCTTAGCGCCTTTCCCAGCCCATCATTGCTCGGCTGCTCATCCTCTTCCTCCCCCTCGGACAATCACTGCCCCTCCCCCTCGTCCCTCCCGATTCAGACAGCTGTTCCCTTTGCTCGTCCCAAAGGTGGATCCATCCCATCTGGTGTGTGATGGTGGATTGATATCTGTGCTTCCCTTCTACCCGCTGCCTCTCTTTCCACAATCACTTTCTGTTCTTATTCTTCTTCTTCTTCTCCCCTCCCCTCCCAGCCTCACTCATTCCCACTAATACCCCCCCTCCCTCCCCTCCCCATTCCCTTGGTGGCAGGTACATCCTTGTTCAAACATTCCCTCAGCCTCACATAGCTAGATTACCTTGTGTGTTGCTCTTGAACTCTCTCTATCTTCTTTCTTCATTCCCCTCATCGACCCCCTCCTGACTTTTATCATTTCTCTATCTTTCTTACTCACGAGGCAATCATACCAAAAGACGAACTGTTGGCCTCCCCAGTTCTGTGTTCTGTGTGTGTCTGCGTGTTCATTCCCCCTTCTTTCGTTGTATATTTCCTGGTTTTATTCTTTGTCCCTGGGCTGGCTTGCCTGACCCTCGTAATACCCCTATTGCGTAGGGCAACGTCACGATCGATTCGAGCAGCTGTAACGTCGCCGTTCGGTTCGTGTTCCACCGCTGACATGGGATTAGCCTGCAGATTCTTTCCGTGTAATTCTCAGTATTTCCGTGTTTGCTGCTTGCCAGCTTGGGCCCGGAGAACAGCCGGCTAGATTGACCCACAGAGTCCGAACACGCAGCCTGTCAAAAGGACCATTGACTCTTGGTGGTCTCGAGACGTTTGCTCTACGTCGAAACGACATTGATTCTTGACTCAACACACGAGAACCCAGTCTCGTATTATCACATCATCATCATGGCGCCCACCACTACTACAAAGACCGTGGAGGAGCCTGTAGGTGTCGCGAAGCCGCACACTGAAGCCAGGGTTGATGCTGACCTCCCCAAGCCCAAGGAGACTAAGGAAATCCCCTCCACATTGGCGGAGATGAAGGGGAGTATCGATGAGAGCACATTCGAGCAGATTCTGGAGATGGATGACGACGATAGCGACAGAGATTTCAGCAAGGGTATTGTGTTTGGCTTCTTCGATCAGGCTGAGAGCACATTTGTCAAGATGGAGGATGCTTTGTAAGTGATTGCGCTGCTTGCGTTGTGGTAATAGCGCTAATCAAGCCTATAGGAGGCGGGAAGATCTGAGCGACCTGTCTTCTCTGGGACACTACCTGAAAGGTTCATCAGCCACTCTCGGTCTCACCAAGGTCAAGGATGCATGCGAGAAGATTCAACACTACGGAGCCGGCAAGGACGAGACCGGTTCGACGGATGAGCCAGAAAAGAAGACCTCCCTTTCGCGCATTGAGAAGACCCTGACCCAGGTGAAGGAGGATTACAAGGAGGTCGAGGCCTTCCTGCGCAAGTACTATGGCGAAGACGAGGAATCCGCTTAAACTTTAGGACGAACAAAAACAGACGGACAGGGTAGAGTCAGGCGAGATTTCTGTGTCAGTTAACTGAATATACGCGCGAGAGCGAGGCCACACGCTCCGCCCGAGATCAATGAAATCGAGATCACCAAGTGACAGCATCCATCACCACACAGCTATTCCTAGGACTGCGGAAACATGCAGGAAGACAGCGTCGATCCTGCCGCGGGAAAAGATGATTTATTTCTATATTTGCCCCTTGTCTTGGCCCGGGCTTTATTTTCCTAGAAATGTATGAACCATGAACTACAAGGAATATGAAGAACCAGAACAAAAGATGAAAAAGAACAAAAGAAAAGGTAGATGATATGAGACTGGTCGTCCTGCCTTGGTTAGCCTAGGTGCAAGACGATCCTTGGAGGGCGGATGTCGCATGCACATTGCCTTGTGGCATGATCGGGTAGTCGTTGCTAGCCAGGGGGCGGGGAGTGCTTGGACGACCATCGAACTTGAGCATATACCCCTGGTAGCTTCAGCTCAGGAACAACAGATGAAAGGGAGTAGATGGTGGCATCGATCACCTCATCCGACCTCCCTAGAACATAGATATCAGTAGGTGGTAGTTGAGTCGACTTTATCGGGTCAGGTAGCAAGTTCGTGGGCTACCAGACGGGAGTTCTGCCGTGGATTGTCGGACATACTTGAGTATGTACAACCGTTGCCTCACATGCACCTTTACACAAGGACCAGGCTGAGCAACGTTCGGGAGATGAGCTGGAGGTGCCTGTCGTATCCTTGGGATTGTCCCAGCGTCGACCTCCACTCCGGATCACGGCGGCATCCGGATGTCTGCAAACAACAGATCTTCTTCCCTTGAGGAAGGACTCGATGGAGTCGACAAACGATCAACGGAATCGTCTTTATATTCCTCTTCCTCTGGGGGTGAGAGACGAAGTGACGGGTTGTCATTTCGGTCGAAGACAGGACCCTTTTAAACCAGACTGGGGCGTTTGTCCGTCCGTTAGCGGGGGCGTCTGCCAGGGATGGTAGGGTTAGCCACCACCACCAGCAGCTCCTCCAGAAGCTACTGTAGCTACTAGCTAGCTGCCTAGTTCATGGCTCGGAAAAGCCAACACAGACACGACTTGGATTCTGGCGGGATGGGACAGGGTCCGTGGCACGACAGATGGTTGGGAATGATGATGGTGATCATGGGGTTGTGTTGATAGCCCCTACCGTCTGCCATCATGAGAAGGAAAAGGATTCGGAGCATACAGAGGGACTGTTCCATCCAGTTTCTTTCCCTCGACACCCGTACGGTGGGTGCCGGTGTGCTACCATCCATCCATACCAATTGCCAAAGCTGGACGGGAAAGGTGCAGGTTACATTGACAGCCTGTCCTGTCTGCCTACCTGCATTCTGTGCGTGTGTTTGTTCGATTTATATCAAATATCATGACTCAGAGCATACACCCACCGAGTACTCACGAGACCGCGGTCAGACAAACTACGTCTTGTTCCCGTCAGTCGGTCAGTCGTGGGATGATCCGAGAGAGCACGACATATAGAGTACCGTCCCAACAAACGGATAGCTACATGCTACCTATTCACTAGCTGAGTAGGACGACGGGTATCTTTCTTGCCCCTGGCAGTGCAGCGGTGGTATCTGATGATTATAGCAGTGCGATAAGTTGGGTCATATGGGAGATATTGTTCTTATTCTTAGTCTCACAGATTGATTCCGTGACTAGCAGACAACGGCTGTGCTGCAGATGGCTAAGATCTGTAGTATACAAGACAATAGCACCTGGACTTATCACTCTTTCATTTAGAGCTCATCTTTCTTTCCTTTATTACCACATTGTGCAATCATTAATAAAACATGTGCTGATCCGACGGGACAGAAACATATTCTCCTGAGTACAATCAACCATCAATCAACAATCACCCAGGCAAGCAGCACGCAAGCAAGCAAGCAAGCAAGCACTGTCCCCTCGGGAATCCGTGTGACTGCAGACGAAACCGGAATCGCTATCCCTGTTGATACATATACCCTTACAGTCTATCCCTTCCTTATAATTTGAGAGGACATAGTACCTAGTGGCGTAAGATATCACTACATAAATCACATCACCTACACCAAACCATCACTTATACCCTTTCAATCCTACCACCATATCATACCTCCACCCTCACCAAACCCAACCCCCACCCCAAAATCCCCCCAAGAACAAAGAGTGAAAGAGTGAAAGAGAGAGATGTCCGTCTCCCCCCGCGCCAGCAAAGAAGAATTCATGGCTGCATTAGGCCTCTCAACACACGACCCCCAACACGAGCAATACTACCGCGCCATGAGAGTATATCCCCTATCCCCATAACCTCCCTACCTTCCCCAATCCCTCCTCTCCTCAAAACTAAATAAAGTATGTATCTCCAGGACGAAGCAATCTCCACCTACAACCACCTCAACGAATCCCCCAGCAACCTCCTAGATAACTACAAAGCCCTCAAACCGCCATACTTCTGGCACCACATCCGCCCGGAGCGCCAGCGATGGGGGATAAATGAGATAGCGAGGAACGCGAGCCCCCTCACGAGACCGTTGTTTGCCCGGGGGATGACTACGGGCGAGTATGGGCCGAATTGGGTGGCGGGTTGGTTGCTGTATAGTGTTTTTCGGAGTAGGGATGTGAGGAATAATCGGAATAGGAGGAGGGGGAATGGGGTTGTTGGTGGTGGTGGTGGTGTGAAGGGTGGGGAGGACGGTATGTATATTCTTCTATTTCTTTTTTTTTACTTTCTATTCTTTTGAGAGTTGGGGGGGGGTTGTTTGGTTTGATGGTATGTATGTACACTGGCTAACTATGCTGTATGTATGTATGTATAGGTCGGGCGAGTTCTCCTCAGATGGGAGTGAGACATGATGGTGGTGCTTCTGCTGGTACTGCTGCTGGGGGTAGTAGTAGTGCTGCCAGTTCTGGGATTGGTAGTAGTGCCAGCAGTGGAAAGAAGGAGTATTATGATCCTGTTCGAAATGGTTGAGTTAAGTGCAATGCAACGGGCATGAACATGGGGCTGTGTATAGATCAATCTCCATCCTCTTCATCATCACCTCCTTTTCCTCTCTTCCCATTCTTCTGCGTCCTCTCCTGCTTCAACGCCTCCGTCACCCTCTCATCCCTCTCGTCCTTCATCTCATCCCACTCCACATCATACTCCGCCGCAATATTCTTAATCTCCTTGCGCAACGTATTCCCCTCATCAATCAATGACTCCCACAGCTGCAAATCAATCCCCTTCTCCTGATACAGCTTCTTCTGCCGCGCATTGATCGTAAAATCCAACGCCGACCGGTACGATATCTCCCGATTATGGTACAAGAACCACAGATATCCCCCCATCAGCGTCGACAAACTCACCAGATACGTCACCGGCTCCATCGTATCCCATCCCAGATCCGTCTCAAACGTCAACCTATACACCAAGTACCACCACATCGCCAGGATCCCCAGCCCTCCCATCGCCACCCGCTGCGCGCCCCGGTGCGCCAGCGCATCACACTCGTGCTTGATCTCCGCGATGCCCTGGATCCGTCCGGAGATCTTCCGCAGTCGCATCCGCAGGAAATACGTCCGCTCGTCGAACGATGGCACCGCCACATGGATCTGATGTACCCCGGCTGGTGCGCCTTCCACGGAGACGATGAATTCCCGCGCCCGTGCTGCGTCGCGGATGAAATCGCCGATCTCGGTGGACTGGGACCAGCGTACGAAGCGCTGCTCCCTCTTGCCACCTCCACCTTCTGATCCTCCCTCTCCCTTCTTGCTGGGCTCCGTCCGGCGTAGGTACGTGTACGTGTCGTCTTCGGTGGGGGCACGCTTGCCTTCGCCGTCGTCGATGCGGCCCATCTCGTCCAGCTGGTGGACTTCTGCGCCGGTGCCTTCGTAGACGGCTTTTCGGGGTCGGATGGGGTGGTCTTCGATTTGGAGGGCGATGAAGGAGACGGTTGGGGGCCGAGTCTGGCCGTCTTCAGTTGTTATGGCTGGGACTTCGGATTGAATTAGTCGTTCTAAGTGGGAGAGTGGTTGTTGGGGGTGGACGAGAATGGCAATTGGTTCGATGTCTGGGTTGTCAGTATTTCATCCACCACATTAAGTGGATTTAAACAACACACACCTTTATGCTCTCCCTGAATCCCAGTTGATAGCGGAATCAATAACTTGAATAACCTCGACGGCGTGGTTAAGAGCTTTCCTGTAACCAACAGCATTAGCTTCCCTATCATATATTCTCCAAGACAATGAGAGAGGGTATACCCTTCGTCATCGCCTCCTCCAACTTCCCCCCTCCTTCCCTCTGCTCCTCCTGCACACCCCCCGTGCGATCCCGTAATCTCAATCTCTCCAGTTGCTCTTTCGTCCGGGTGTTTCTCATTCCACTGCCGCCAGGGATTCCCGCGCGGAACCACCTGCGGTCCAGTGGCGTGTAGACTGCACCACAGCCAGCACGTAGCATATACGTGCTAGTACCATTATACCCCCCTCTTGTTGTCGCAGCGCCTAGTATAGCAGGGGAAGCACTGCAGGCGTGCCATTGTGTACTAGGCGCAAGTGGAAGCGCAAGCCCGACTCGATGAACTCGACCCAGAATCGACCGCATTGCGGTCACGTCATCGGCTATTGGAAGTGGAAGGTCATATATACAATTTATCCTTTAGGAGATGATGAGTATATATATATCGACTAGATGAGGAGATGAAGACTGCACAGAAATCAGGGGTAAAAGACACCGGTAGAAGCTAATAGCTTTCAATTAAGATTAGTCTAGAATGTAATTGTCAAAGGGGTATAATAAGAATTACAGGTGAAGAAGTGCCTTGGAAGATAGACTTCATAACGTAGTCAGTTAATTGGGTGATGTACGTCATGATGAGTCAGCTGTGATGGTTGCTGTTGTGGAGACGCGTGTCATGTCAATTGTTCGGTTGAGGGAGGCGAAGCAGAGGTTAATTTGTGATGTTAAGGAGGCTATGATGTTGTTGATGATGGTGTTTAGCGTCATTGGGGTGTTGTTGTTGTTGTTCCTGAGGTCAGGGTCAGGAGGGTTAGTGGTGGTGTTTGATTCATGTTGAGGTGGTGGGTGGTCTAGACCGCTACTATGTACCTTTAAGCAGCAGCAGTAATAGTAGGAGTGGTCGGTGATTTCGCCTGCATAAAGTATACAAGTTATCAATTGAGCGCTCATACATCAAACCACCCAAGATAGTGATCGCTGGCCACCCATGCAATCAACCAAATACAACAAACTAAACTATCTGGAGTCAATCTCTGTGTTTCCTTAAAACCAATTCCATCATCCATATCCATATCCATACCATCACCGCTAAAAGCGACACCCAACAAATATCCATGAACAAAGAAAAGCATTTCGATCTATCTGGTATTCAAGTCATGTCGTAAATCGTAGCATCATCATGTATCCCAGTATCCCCTCTGCTTCCATCCCCTCATCCCCCGAAGGAAATCATCTGCTCCAGCTCCTGCTACTGTCCAAAGGCAAGCGCCCTCGTCGGTCTAACACCTCTTCGATCTAATCTTCCTTCACAACTCTCCGGACTGCTCCCACCACTTCTGCTCTCGCCACTAGTCGACATGTCCGTCTCATCTCCATAGCGTCCCTTTCTTCCCGTGCCAATGGCGACCGGAATCCCCTGAATGGGACCGCCCCGGTGTTCATGCCCAGCAGGATACATGCCGTCGTTGACAGAGAAGTTGCGACAAATCAGGTACGCGCGCATCGCTGCATTCTCTTCAGCCAGAGTCTTCGATTCGCAAACGTCCTCCGTCTGGTATTCCCGGTTGTTGACTCGGACGATGCAGGTGTAGCCGCCCCCAACAGCATAGGATTCGTAGGCGGGATCTGCCCAGTGCCGGCGTCGGCAGAGGCCTGTACATCAGGTGTTAGTAACCTGCTGTTGAAGGAAAAATGACGATCGGATCGTGTGTTAACGCTCGGTCGCTCCGAAGGACGCAAATTCCCCGAGCGATCGACAAATCACAGAAGGTGTAGATAAGAAATCGCATCGCCTTGAGTCAGGAACAACCACCACCACCGCCGTCGGCTCGATTCCGGCCATTGTTGCTTTTCCACAACATGCATGCATGCATGGTGTCTGACATCAATCGTGGGCAAAACAGCGAGCATGGCCACTTGGAGGCGTTGGTCTGACCCAATGGCATAATCAAGAGGAAGGGGGAAGAGGGAGTTCGGACGAATGGCAAACGAAATCATCTACATACTTGCGAGGTAGAGAATATAGTACATCGTGAAGACCAGTAAACGGCCAATGGAAGGTATAGCCCTGGACGGTATCGGCCCAGTATTCGTTGCCCCAGCTCAGATCGAGACTGCACCAGATCCTGGGCAGTCACACCAAAAAGGTACAGGCACGAGTCTATGTTGACAGCGATGGTTGGTGCCCAATGATCACTCACTCACTGCCTCTCATATGGCGGGCAATGGTTGCTGCTATTTTTGTGTGGTTCCTTTTCTTACAATGGCCAAAGAGCCCTGTTCACCACAAGCGGGCCGAGACGGTCGACAACACCTAGTATAGTCAATGCAAACAAAGGGTACGAAGGACCGTGAGGGAAGGAACTAGCGGCCGAGGAGAGTCAAGCAGCATGCCTTACACTGGCGGAGGGCAGGAGAGAAAAAAAGAAAAGAGAGGCGAAGAATATCATGCTGGCTCAGGTATAGTCCGCTCAAATAAACAGGGTGGGGCTGGTCGTTGATAATTATTCCAGTCAAAGGGGAGGAAAAGGGTCGAGAGAGACAGCGACAAGAGAGACACTGTAGGAGAAAATAATTACCAAAAAGCAAAAAGAAAAATTAAATAAATAAAATCACCATTTCAATCAAAAGAACGGCTCTCCACCGGCTCTTTCAACCTTCTCCACAGATTGGCCGAGGAGAAAGGCAATAGACGAATACCCTCCTCCCAAAAACGGTTCTAAAGCTCACTAGCTTTGTCCGTCTTGTCGCCTTTCTGCTTGGAGAAAGGAACATGGCAAGTGCGGTCCAAACCCTGATGCGCTGGCATGGCTTTTCACCAGTGGTCCCGCGCAAAAAAGATCCAGGACGTCCTGGCCCATCGGCCACCGTGTAATTCGCCGCCGATCCAGGCGGCTAACATATTGACATGTTGTTCAGGATAAGAGCTTTCCGGGCAAATCGGTCGATTCGGTCTACCATTCTTGCTGCAGAACGTGGGCCGGTTGTTCTGGGCATGCTTAGAAGGCGCCAGTCCGTAGTCAGCGCGGTCTTTTTGTGAATTTTATTTTCCTCCATTTTCCTTGCGCGTCCCCTCCCCTCCCGATCCTTCGGTCTGAGATGGATCCATAAACCCCGCAGTGTGTAGAGGGAACAACGACTGTCGCCCTGTCAAGTAAGTCGCAACGAACGTAATGGAAGCACGGGAGAAAGACTCAAGGAGGGAGGCGTCGTGGAATCCCGCTAATGCACATTGATGATACATAACAAGGGGTTGATGTCGCGCAGATGAATCCTGGCATGGAACCACCAGAGAGAATTGGTTGCTGGCGGACTTCTTTGTACCATGGGCCGATCGTCCCTACTGGAGGGGAAGCAGAATACCACCAATGATGGTAGAAATCCCCGTTGGACTCGACCGTAACTTATTTTTTTTCTCCCCTCTGGTCGGGTCAATGCTGAGACGATCATGACCCTCGACGACTCGGTAAGCCATCCGAATCCGCTTCCCTTAGTTTTAGCAGACCGCTTCCTCGGGTGCCTCCTGAGTAATCCTCATGTTAAATGACCTTGAATCCTTCCAGAGGGCCAAAGACCCAAATGTAGAAAACACCCGAAAAATTAAGGTCCCTAGAGGCCTCTTGCTATCAGACCCCCAATTCACAAATCATCCTGGAATGTATCGGCTGCCGCGTGAAAAATCCGGATAGGCTCCAGACTGGCTGGAGTGGATCAAGCTCAGATTGGTCGAGGCGTTGGATGTTGTTGACAAGCAGGCATCGCGGATGCAATGATGAGTTGGCAATTTCGCTTCGTGCGGCGGGGAATCCATGCCACTTCGACACGAAGTGAGCAAAGGATGAGGAGAATGGAGGAGGGTTAGTTAACCTTGCAGAGTAACCTGAGAGGCTTTCCCTCCCTCTTATTCAGCACCACCCCGGGGAATTTGGTCTTTGGCTCCAATTTGACACCCGTTGGGCCACTGCCTTTTCTTCCCTCATTTGCCTGATTGACGGGTTGCAGCATATTTGCTCAGTGTGTCTGTGCATGGTGTGTAAGTCCGTCCTTTTTCCTGGTGGCCCTCGCGTCGCGATAATGACATGTATCGCTTGGATGTTTGTGGAAGCGAGGGCGGGTCATGGTTTCTTTCCCCTCTATTTCTTAGCCGCCTTGTTCATTTCTTACTTATCGTGGTGGTCATTCTTGGAGGCGCCAGGGATGGGGTCAATTGTGGGAGAACGCTCAGTCAAAACTGTTCTCCTAGTCGGAGCATTGCCAGGACCGTTTCAGCGGGCGTTTCTAGTTTCAGAAAGTCTACTGGAGAAGACCCCAAGTGGCCGAACTCTGAGCAGCTGATGTCGCACCAAACAGTTTAACCCCGGATCTCGTCGCAAGGCAGACGGATTCATTGGTTTGATCATCTTCCATGGTAGCTGCTTCCTGGCTATCTCATCTGTATGACTACCATTCCCTGGGTGCTTTAATTCCTGGCTGGAACCTACTTCCCCTCAGTGCAGAGGCCAGCCAAACTATCTTACATGCGTGTCACAAGCTTATGGACAATTGATTCTTACATGCGTCGTACTGTACAAAATATACTTTTCATTGATATAGTTCCCCTGCTCGATATCGGCACCCGTCCCATCACCACTCGGGCTTGATTGGACGTTGCTCGCACCATACCCGCAGGTTCTCTGCGGCCGCATGGGGTACCACGAAGATCGGGTGGAAGGCCTTCAACCGGTCCTTCTCATCGAATACATTCTGGTCGGAGGATGCGTCATCCGAAGCAGGGATGGGAGTGCATTTCCAGGAATACGCCGAACCGAAGCCTTCATCAGAGCTGATGCTGGAAGTGGTATGGTAATGATGATACTGGGCCGAGCTCAAGCCCGTCAGCGCGTAGCAGGTGTGGTACGAATCCGGATGCCTAGTAGTTATCGTTAGCCTGGCCACATTGTGGAAGGGATCGGAAGGGGAAGGGAGTTGCGTACTTTCCAGGCTTATCACGGAGCCCCCCGTACTTGGACTGGCAACAACCAAGGATATATCTGGTTAACCCTTCACGGCTGTAGAGATTGGCAGGGACCCGCTCCGGACCTGTAGCTGACTGGACCCCATTGAGGGCAGACTGAACTAATGGCCAGCAGGTGCCGACCCAATGGCTGTAGCAGCCATCCACCAGTTTATTGGTTCTCCCCGAAAACCCCCCTTCGGGGGCGTACTGTCGAGCAGAAAGCCAGCTCAGGAGTAAAGGAACATCCATGCACCTGACGTTATCAGCGGAAGCGGGGAGAACATGAGAATGCAGCCTCTTACCTCGACACCACCACTTCTGGTGGGCCCATGAGGCACAGACATGCCAAAGCACAGAAAGTATAGGCGCCATGTGCCTCAGAACCGGGGCTTCCGGAAATGCCGCCTTCGTATGTTTGGCCTGCAGCCAGATCAGTCTAGCCCGCAAGCCTGGGGATGTGGAAGCTCTTACACCTCGACAGATACTCCGAGAGGCCACTGGTAAACGTCTCAAGACCGTGCTGCCGAGCTTCGGCATCAGGGGGTAGTTCCAGTGGCAAATTCAGTAGCGAATGGACCACCATGGCGCAATAGGCGCCTCTGACCAAAATTTAGCAAAAAGCAAAAGGGGCATGCGAAGCAAGCAACGGGAGAAAATACCGCACGTCTTCTTCCCCGCCCGCGCAGACCCTAAAGCCGCCGTCAGGCTGCTTCAAACTCCCTAGCCATCTCCACCTGGTCTAGGTCAGCATGCATTGATACTCAAGTCAGGTACCGCAACTACTCACATCGCCTCCCGATCGATCAGGTTGAATGCCTCTTCGCCTCCGACCATGGCTAAAGCGAGCACTGTGGCATAGCTAGAGGCGCAGTGGGACAGTTGCCCGTGGCCTCCGCCCATGCCCCCTGTAGGATTTTGCATTGGCGTAAACGTGGAAACGACACTAAAGAGAGGACTTAGACAATGGTCGTAGACAGAAAGACAGCAATTGAGAGCCAGAATCACAGCAGCCATGATCAATCTGCAGTTGCCAAGCGCACAGCTCAGTGATTGCTTACCGTTCACGGTATTTGGTGACATCTTCCCCCAGGAGGCTTAATCCAGCCAGCACCCAGTAGACCATCCAAGGCCGGCTTGCATCCATGCCAGCGAAGCCCTCTGGGTAGTCCTCCAAAGAATCGTATAAGTAGATAAGGTGGTCATTCTGATTCAGAGCTGGCACTCCGAATCGGTTGAAAGGACCTGCCTGGCTGTTGTGAATGCCTTTCAAGAAGGGCAAACATTTTGTGACGGTCTCACTTTGGACCTCAGAGGACTCGGTGCACAGGGCATCTAGGAGCGAAGGCAGCTCTTGAAACAAAGCCGGAACTCCGGGATGTGCTTGGGGTTCATACATGCCGCCGCTGCTGTTGCTGCGCTGATCTAGCGAGGTGTGCTTTTTGGATGTAGGCGCCGAGGGCTGACGGCGACCTATTGACGAACTAGTAGATTTGGTGTCTCTACCCTGAGCGTCTGTTGGTCTGGATGTTTGGTTGGATGAGAAACGAACTTTGCGACGCGGCTTCCCTGCGGCAGCGATAACGATCGGCATGGAACTTCCTGGAGTTCGAATATATGGATTCGGGACTACTGTTTATTGGCGCGATCGAGAATGATCGAGATGAGCCTGGGTCCGATTGTTCTCCTCTTCATGAATGGAGATGACAGCTGCCATGGCCGCCCGCAGAATCCATTGTTCTTTCTCTCCCCGCCGCAGTTGCAAGTCAGGTGGGCCCCTCGTCGACTCCTCAGGCCAGAAGGCCCCAGTCGAGTTGGGCGAACAAACCAAGTGCGCAAGATAGATAGTAGAACCTCGGTTCCGCAAAGATAAGGCTGCCATGGGAAGACGGTATAGTTGGCTGATGGGGAATCGTTTCTTTATCCTCAATTTCAACCCAACATCATGTCAAAATCTTACATGGTGGTGTCAACCCCATACTATGTGGTATGTTGGTAATTGGTATGTATTAACCAGCACGTTCCCGAGGCACCACCATCTGCTTCTCTGTTTTTCCTTTTTCTTCGTGACGGATGGATCCCGTGACCCCCTTTGTTCCTTTTTTCGCAGGCAGCCAGCCCATCGCCGATGAGGAATGGATCGCCGCCTTCACTCTCCCACTCGGGCTAGCGGGCATTCCGGTCGGCGGCCGGAAGTCTTAATCCTAGTAGACTAAGATGCAGCTCCTTCAGTCTCCATGACTCGACCATGAGGGGTCAAAGGGTCTCAGGAGAGCTTCTCCTCTCCCTCCAACCTCTTTCCCCCCTATCCTGTCTCTTTGTCTAGACGTTGAATCATTCGGAAAGAAGCTCCAGTGGTTTCCCGACCCTTCCAACCCTGTCCTAGCCGACTCAAGCGACGGGATTGAGCGCGCGCATCAAACCAGGCAGGATTTAAAGTTATTGACGCTGGATTTTAGTCGTCTACAAAAAGTCAACTACCTAGACTACGTTGTCTTTGACTAAAAGATTTCGGGCACTGACCATCGACACTACTGCAGATCCGCTTCCCGTGTGTGTCTCCTCTGTGACCTCACAAACATCACGACCGTGCTAATAATAAGATTTTCATGGCTGCTGCGACTTAAGCGCCAACGTCGTCAACCGGCGTATCCGTCTGGACATTGTTGGCTCTGGAGGCATTAAAGCGACGCGCTGGACATAGTATGTATGGCTTGCGGCCGCTGGCGTGGCGAGCTGCGAGTCAGAAGTCCGTGGTGCTGATATGTTTCATAGCCGGCGAATCGAGTTGTCGAGCCCCATCGGAGTGGAGTTCACGGGCTTGGATTTCATATGCAGAACGTTTCCTTACGCCTGGCTGGCTCGTTGCCTGCTTTAGGGAGGTGTGTCTGTTTCCTTTTTCCCCTTCGAGGGAGCTTCCGCGGCCAAGACCGTTTTGGTTTCTTTTTTACCTTTCTTTGCACGGCCCCGTGGAGGAGGTGACCACCCCAATGGTGCTGACATAGCCCTGCGCTTGCATGTTTGTTGAGAACCAATTTTGGATCTGTCACGTTTCTCCTCCCCATTTTACGAGCCGAGTTGGCGGTTATGGGAAAGGTCTTTGTCGACCCTTGCTAAAATTATCTAAACGGGTGGGGTCACGGAAGTCACAAGGAAAAAAGTGGGAAGGCCAAGTAAGAGGAGAACAGAAAAAGGACCCTGTAACGACGGAGGAAGAGACATCCGCAGCATGTACATGCCAACGCGCCGCGGGATTGCATATGCCTATCTTCATGATGATGACTTACCCAGAAGGGTAGGACGAAGGGGAGTCGTGAAGTTGCCTCGACCCTTATCGACTCTCTTCATCATCTCATCATTTCATCATCGCCAGGAGAGAGATGCAGATAAGGAGGGGATGATGTGCTCTTGGGGGATTCCTAGGAGGGGAATCGTACAGTAGTCGTACCTAGTTGGTTGGCCTCGAGGGGCAAGGCCTGTGGCATGCTCATGAACCTTGGAGCTACTGCACCGTCAGCCACCTTGTTGGCACGAAATCAACATGTGTGCGCCAGTGATTGCCCACTGATTGGGAGGATGGGCGTTATTGGGCCGAGATGATTATCACCTACCGTGAACTCGCAGGCCATCCCGGTCGAGGGACTGGGGGTGGAAGGGGACGAATGGCAGCCGGGCCAGAGGCTGCTAGATGTATGTAGGTAAGCCCGGACGTACATCAACAATAGTCCTCCTGTCCACCCTCGTTGAACCTGAAGTTTGCCTGTCACTGGCGAAGACTCACGCACAATACAGTTTATGTCTTGAGTTCGGTGGTACGGAGGCGTTGAGTTAGCGAGGGTCCTTTTCCGAGCAGTCGCTCAATAGTAACTCAAAGAGAGATGGGTTTAGTTTAACACTAACGGCCCTCGGGGCAAAGCGACGAAGCAGGAAAAAGAAATATTGCCACGGCCGACCTTCGATCGGAGACATTTGCCAATAATCGTGGCGCCTTAGTCAATAATGCTCCATCGAATCCAGTCTCAACCGATCTTTGACGGTTTCCACTGATCTCCCTTTCCCGAATGTGATCCCGTGTCTCGACAACGGAAAATTCCGTCCGGTACCGCGGTAGCCCAAAAGCAAGCAGGCTTTTTGTTGATGATTCCATTCCCAGGGCTAAGTAGCACTACAGCTCAAGGTGCTACTCTGCTACTACTACGCTACTATATCACTAGTTGACTGACAACAAATCATCTGCCTGATGACTTTTCCTTTTTGGAAGGGGGAGTATTCATTCTGAGCGAGAGGTACTACTGACGTAGGGCAGTGCTACGCTGGAAGGCAGTTGGGAGAGTCACTGGTACATAGCCGGTACGTGGCTCGGACGTGGGACGCCAACGAGAGTAGGCTAATCCGATGCATGGGCGTATGGGGCTAGTACTGCCGTCGCGCGCATCCCATGGTCAGCAGCTACTAACAGTAACTAACCCACTTGGCCTAGTCTAGTCTTTTATTTTTTTTATTTTATTTTATTTTTTTTTTTACCCTTTTGCACTCTTTTACTCGGTTGGTAGGCTTCCAATTTGCCCAAGATCGAGAAAGGGCTGATAATCATGAGACTTGTCAATTGAACAGTTAGCAGTACGTAGTGGTTCGATCCTAGGGCCATATTGGGTTAACCGGTCTCTAGCATATTGTGAGATGTAGGGTCCTACGGATTGAACTCAGATAGGACTAGTGTGAAGACCATGTTGGCTTCTTTTTTTTCTTTCTGTTTTGTTTCTTTGGAGTGGCACTATTCTGTCTGCCTTCTTTCTTGTTGTTTCTTTTCTTTTTTTTTCTGTTCCAATTTTTTTCTTCAAGTTTTTTTTTTTTTTTTTTTTTTTTTTTTTTTTTTTTTTTTTTTTTTTTTTGGTTACTTTTTTTTTCTTTTGTGGATATCATCTCGTTCTCCATTTTGGCGCCCGGGGAAGAAAAGCAGACTACTGTACGTGCTAACCTAGGACACAGTAGTAGATAGTAGATAGTAGTGAGTACTGATAGTAGTTCATCAGCTGTGGATGGAGTAACGCCACTCCAATCAAGTAGGAAAGGGTCGTGGCATTAAGCCCACCCGGGCGGAGGGGATGCAACCCAGCCTCTCTTTTCCCAATTTTCCCGGGACAGAGAGGGAAGAGAGTCAGTCAGTCTTTTTGACTTCGTTCACGAAATCCCCACTTCGGATGGTGATAACTCCTTCCCAGGATCCCCTAGCGTATCTCCGGCCGACGCAACTCCCGCCTCACCGCTGCTTTGCTCCCCACCGCTAGCCTGGCTTTTGCCCGCCATGGCCTCATCCTATCGCCCGTCCTCGTCCTCTTCTTCTCGCTTTGCACCCCCGGATTCTGGGCTTTCTGCTCATCCGAAGCCCTTTTCTGGTCCTCAGGCTTCATCAATCACCATTCCATCAATCGGTATTCCCACGTCTTCCTCCTATCCCCATCCCCCATCCCCCAATCCCCTCCCACACCCACCCATATTCTTCACGCTCTTATTTGTTTTTTGTACCACCCAGCGTGTGTCTATCTGTCTGTCTAACTTCTGTCTGTCTATTTGTCTATCTGTCTGTCTTGCTGTCTGTCTATCGCTTGAGTTTTATTCTTATTTTTTATTCTTTTTTTTTTTACTCTCCCATCTTATTCATTTCTTTTTTTCCTCCTCTTTTATTTCCCTCTTCACAAAGTGTCCAGCAAAGTTCATGCAATCCTTTCCTTTTCTCCCTCTTCACCGTTGGTAAATAGTTTCCTGTTGTCAGCATCATGTCGAATGTCGATTTATCAAGCGACGGCTTCATTGGCCTGGACTACGACTCGAGGAATTACCTCCAAGCTCACTCATGGCCCGTGGCGGTGGACCACCAGGCCTCTCAGCGATCGGATGGAGCGCGAGACATCTCGCCCTTGCAAACCAGCGGTCACGCTTACGATCAATCGGTAGCTCAGGATCCTAATCTGATGGTCGACTGGCACTTCCAGCACTTGCAACCCCACCTTCAGTACTCCCATGAGGAGGCCTCCTCCGCTCCCCAGCAGTTCACCACCGCCGCTAGCTATGGCATGTCTATCCACTCTTCTCCCGTGGATCTCATGTCTGGAGCCCACGGCCACATGAGCACGAGCCTGCTCGATGGCTCTTATCTGCCCCTCTCCGCGCCGGTCGACATGGTTCCATTCCCTTACCATGACCTCCAGGCCGACCTCATGGCGTTCCCTCCTGCCGATGGCTTACCGGATCTGTCCGCCTACAGCGCACCACAGAATGTCCTGGAGAGCAGCTCTCCCACCGACACTTACCTGGAGGTCCGATCTCTGTCCAGTAGCGACAACGGCTGGAGCACCATTGAGCCGCGCCGCTCTCATGAATTCTCCTACCCGGACCAGGGCATCTTTATCAATCCCACTCAGACGCTCCACGACCGGTCTCTGTCCGAGTCGTCTTATTCCACGTCATACGGCAGCTTCGTGGAAATCACGAATCCAATCAATTCGCCCAGCTCTGACACCAACTTTGACACGGCTTTCAACCACAGCATGACTCGTCGGGTCTCTTACGACCACACCTCGCATGGTTCGCAATCGCCTACGGCGGTTAGCCCCGTGGCCATTGTGCGGCCCATTCCGGTGCCCTCCAAGAAGGCGTCGACCCCGCCTACTCGGTCCGCAGGATCAACTTCATCGGCTTCCCCTCCTAGCCGGAAGCCGTCTCGTAAGAGCCCGATCGCTGCTAAGACAGCCGAGACCAAGGTTCGTAAGCAGTCGCAAAATGGAAAGCCAGAGACCGAGAAGCGTGTGGGCAAGCGTAAGGGCCCGCTCAAGCCGGACCAACGGAAACAAGCCAGCGAGATCCGCAAACTGCGCGCGTGTCTGCGTTGCAAGTTCCTGAAGAAGACTGTAAGATAGATCCCACCTTAGCGATGCGACATACTGATTGAGTAAATAGTGCGACAAAGGAGAGCCCTGTGCGGGCTGCCAACCCTCACATGCGCGATTGTGGCAGGTTCCCTGCACGCGGATTGACATCAAGGAGATCGGCTATTTCATGAAGGACTGGAAGGCGGACTACGATCGTCACGTCAACTATGATTTCACGGTCGGAAACATCAAGGGGTTCTCGGAATTGGAGACGACTCTCTTCATCACTCATGGCTACGGTCAAGTTCTTCCCATCAACGCCCGCGAGGTCTACGTACACGACGATCAGTGCTTCAAGGTCGACTGGGTGGAGTCTATGCACCGGGAACCGACGCCATACGAGGTGGAAACGGCCAGGCTCTCCGCTGGAATGGAAGGCATCTCGCACGCTATGCTCTCGGATTATCTGGATCGCCACATTGACGGCAACGGAACGTTTGAGAAGTTTGTGGATGACTACTTCGAAGGCACACCTTTCCTGACGCAGATGCTGAAGACGGCCTTCCGGTATTACTACCGCACGAAGTTGCCGGTGATCCGCAAGGCGTTGAAGCTTATCATTGCCTACAACCTGACGCTGCACGTTACCATGGTGGAGGGTATTGGCGAGGAGGAGCAGTTCAAGGGCAAGATCAACGACAAGTCGTCCAAGTTCAGTGGCAAGACGATAGCGCCTGTGATGGTCAACTTCCAGGTCAAGTGTGCCATGGCGAACATGTGGCGAGAGTTGCAGAAGGACGTGCTGGAAGAGCTTTCTAGCCTCTACTCAAGTGTCTACAGTGGAGAGAAGCTCAAGAACTGGCCGACAATTTTCATCCTGGCTTCGATACTTCTGGCCGTGTGGGAGGAGATGCAGTTTGACTGCCATTATCGTACTCCGGTATGTGGAATGAACGTGTGTGCAAGCCGTGATGCTGACGTGTCGCAGGATGCTGCCGCTGTTGATAAGTTCTGCAATGATATGGAGACCACACCGGTGGGAGTCATCGTCGGTCTGTTCCAGGCGATTTCACAGAAGCTGCCTGCGTTTACGGACTGGGAGACGACCAAGCACCACCACCTGCTGCACTCGAACCCCGATGTCTGCAACACGATGACCGAGGTCCGCCAACATGTTACGCAATTTGGTAAGCGCGAAATTGAATTCTGGTGCGTCTGTGCATTGCTAATATTCCTGTAGAGAGCTATCTTCGGGGCCGCAATGGTTCCAAGTTCAACCGCAATGACTTCGACTGTTTATCCAACAAATTTGTCTCCCGACTTGTGATTCGCGCAAACTAAACGACGTGTAACGAGCTTTGAGATGACGGCATTATGATTATGACACCAGCCCGGCATCAGCGAGCGCCTTGCTTTCGTACTTTCGCCTTGTCATCACGAAGCTTTTCATTCCTTTGTTTTACGAGGCTCTCTGGGCGTGGGAACCCGGAGGGCCGCTCTAGCCTGAAGCATCTGTCCGATTTAGCAACCTTTTACCTTCTCAGTGGTATACCTTTCTCGCACAGTATTTACAATAGCGATGATGAGGATCACGAATGTCATGATATTGTACGGTCACGACCTGATTGGCAGCGGACGACGAGGGCAACTGCGTTGCCGACTCATGCTGGAGGCTAGTTCTCGCTTCATGAAGCTGCGTGTTTGCATTTGTGTCCTTGATTAGCGTGTTTATAGGATGAATCATGATTAAAAGTATGAGATGCCAGCGTGTCAGTAGCGTATGCAATACCTTACTACCCCTATAAGAATGTAGTAGTTAAAGCATTGACCATTATACCCACCACACATTCCACACAGCCCAAAAATCAGTCCTAAATCATCCTCGGCACAAAATCCGGGGGAGATTACATAACCATCCTCACCACTGATCGACGCGTCCCAACGATCCACTAGTCCCTACCTACCCTTCTACTTATCTAGCTACGCTACTTATTTTCCCTCTTTCCTTCACCACAACCATTCCACCACCACCCCCTTTTTCGCCGTTGCGACAATCAACCTGAACGGCACCAACAAAAAGAAAGGATGGGACTATCTCGCCCCTACCTCCTCCTCTACAACGCCGTCTCCCTCACCCTCTGGGCAACATGCACGATCCGAGGCTTCTCGCAGCTCTTCTTCACTCCGAATACCATCCCCCAAATCTTCACGAACGTCTACCCCCTCCTCCTAACAACCCAATCCCTCGCCCTACTGGAGATCATCCACAGTCTACTCCGTCTCGTGCGCGCGCCGGTCCTCACCACCGCTATGCAGGTCGCTAGTCGCATTCTTCTCGTTTGGGGGATCATGTATCCGTTCCAGGGTGTGATTGTTGGGGAGAAAAGTCAGGAGGTTGTTGGGCTGGGTGATTACGCCTTCTTGGGGTGTTTGGGCGCCTGGGGTGTGACGGAGTGTATTCGCTATGGGTTCTTTGCCCTGCAGTTGTCGGGGGTTGGGGTGCCGGGGTGGTGGGCTTGGTTGAGGTGAGATTCTATATTCCAATGATTTGTTTGGCGGTGTAGATGCTAACCCTGGGGATGTTGTAGGTATAACACCTTCTATGTGCTTTATCCTCTTGGTATCTCCAGTGAGTGTGTTATGGTGTACAAGGCGTTGGGGCCTGCCGGGGAGTTGGTGAGTCCGCTTTATAGGTGGGTTTTGATTGCTGTGTTGGGGATTTATGTTCCTGGTGAGTTTTATCCACCTTTGTTCTTGGGAGGGGGTGGAGGTTTGGGGTTTGTGAAGGATGTGTGTGTGCTAACTTGGGTAGGGTCGTATATTTTGTATACGCATATGATTAAGCAGAGACGCAAGGCGATGAGCAAGAAATAGGCGTGTTGACTGGATACATTGGGGGTGGAGATAAGAGGTGTGGAGGGTTAGAAGTGGGTATATGTGATATGGTCATAGTGGTACTATGGTATAGATGGATATAAGCTCGGCATGATAATACACAATATAATGTACACTATATACTTGGCAACTACATCTCCCTCATGATATCACGCACGGCCTTTGCTGCAAACCGTTTCCTCTCCGCTTCGGGCAATTCGTCGCTGATATCTAATGACCATGTTAGCAAACATCCAACCTCACTGTCAGACAAACGGAATCATCACTACCCTTGATGGCTCTCATGCGAAGCAACAGCGCCTCGACCGCATCGACGCGCAACTCCTCGTCCCCTTCATCGTCATCATCATCAAGCCCATCCCCTCCTCCCCGCTCAATCGCCATCCGCAACCCAACCATCTCGCGCTGCAGCTCATCCACCTCCAAATCGAACCCATTGTCTGCATCATCCAAGCCCAAAAGCTCGCGCTCAAGATCATCATCAATCCCATCATTCAGTAACCCTGTCTCTGCAACCTCCGTTGCAGCCCAATCATGCGTCTCCAAGACCTCTTTAATCCGGCGCATGCCCTGTAATTCTACAACCAGAAGTTAGCATCACCATCACTACCCATCATATACCCCCCAGACGCAAAGCAAAAAGAAGATAGAGTAACATACCACCATACCGATTCCTCTCCACCTCCTCATCCTCCCCCTCCTTCCCACCCCACCTCACAACCTCCATGCCCATCAACCCCAACTCACAAACCTGATCCTCCCACCACCCCTCCGAAAACACCTCATCAATCTCCAACCCCAGCCCATCCTCATCCTCACCCTCACCAGCTACCTTCCCAGAAGCTGCTGTCTTCGTCTTCTCCCCCACCAAAACAACCAACCCGGGCACCTCCCCCACCCCACCCCTCTCCTCCTCAATCAACGCCCTCACTTCCCCCACAGCCCTCACGAACTCCTTCAGCCCGCGCACATCAGCCCTATCTTCCACATCATCTTCCTGCTGTGGTTCCTGCTGGCCGGGTACGGGGTCCATCTGCACGGGGTTCCGGAAACAGATCATCACGGCGCCGATAGCGTCCCGCACGACTTGGGCCTCGGGGCTGGAGAATTCGGTTTTCCATTGCGCGGGGGAGATGGTACTACCGGATGCTGAGGAGGTTGGTTCGTCGGGGGTCTGGAGAGGGATCTCGTCTACCCAGATTGGGATATCGGCTGTGTAGTACTTGTTTGAGAGGTGGAGGGGCGGGTGTGTGGTGTAGCCGGCGAATGTGGTGGTGGTGATGGTCGTGCTGGATGCGAGGGAGGTGGTGGATGAGGCGGCGATGGTGGAGGCGGAGGAGAGGGTGGGTGTTGGTGTTGGTGAAGCTGATGCTGGCGCTGGCGCTGTTGGAGGAGTGGTGACGGGGGTGCCTGTTAGGGAGTGTAGGAGAGGAGGGATGATGGATTGGGAGTGTGTGGTTGGGGTGAGGATGAGGAGGCGGCGGGGGTTAGGGATGGGGGTTGGTTTGGAGGTTGATGTTGATGTGGATGTTGTGGGTGGCATTTTCGGTCGTTATTACGGGAGAGTTTGTTTGAGGTGAGATATGTGGTGTAGGTAGGGTTTGCTGTGTATTTATCGTGAAGGGTTAAGCAGTTGAGGAGGAGAAGAGAGAAAGTTGGACGGGGTGCGGGGACACGGCGGCGGAGTGAGCTCGGAGGTGGTGGTTTGGTTAGTGAGTGATTGATCTCGTGTTGATATTCCTTACCATGTTTCATTGCCCTCTTGCAATACAATTTATGCTTTGGGTTTATTCACAATGTTGTAATGATGTATTCGAATTTGCTTCGTGTCGTCGGTATTGATATTAACCTATCACATCAGCTACCTAGCTAGCTAGCTGTATCTGTCTCATCACTACACCCTGATCCCTCCCAAGGAACACCCTACGAAAACCCAGTAGCACTGCCACAAATCACATACCCTCCATCAATGCCCTCCCAAGAAACCCAATAACCCAATCAACTCAATGTATTTAATATGATATCAGACCCGACGACCCAGACAGCCAAGCCAATACGAGACAAGACAAGTTTATAGATACGAAAAAGGAGAACACACAGAAAGCAACTCGAATAGAAACAAAATAGTAACGCCGCACCATCCATCCATCCACCCACTAGTATCCATATCGTTTTTTTAACCCCGTCTCTGTCCCCTCGCCCTCTGCACCGTGGCCTTACCACGAGCAAGACCGACACCGCGACCGCGCTGGCCTCGTGAGCGGAACATGGGAGCGTTCCTATACGATATGAGTTAGCATTGCCCATACCACAATACCCAATAAACATGTAAGAGGAAGAGATGGTGGTGGCAGCGAACCTAAGCATATCCGGCACAATGAAAAACTTCACATGGCTTCCCCGAATGTACACCTGGTCGAGATGTGACACGCGGCCGTCGCGCGCGGTGACCGTGATATCCTTCAGTTGGACGTTCATGTTGTCCTCAGCTGTAGCAGAGGAAGTTAGTGATAGCTAGCTGTATTTGGGATTGTTGTATTGGAAAGGATGGATAGGTGTAAAGGAGGCAGAGGAGGAGGAGGGGTGTGAACGCACCCTCCAGGAGTTTTCCACGGTAGACAACCCCGGACGTGATCTCAAGTGTGACGACGTGGCCCTATACAAACCATCCCGGTGTTAGTTTGATCGCAATACACAGATAACAAGCCAATAGCTTTAAAAAAAGCAGGGATAGAACCAACCTGCGCCTCATTAAGAAGCTTGATCGGGATACCGATCGTGCTGGTCAACTTGCCCATTGCGGAATGTGAGAGATTCTAGCGAAGCCGTGGAGGAAAAGAGAATCAAAGTTCGGAGAAAGATAATATAAAGCAAGCTGAAAAAAAGAAGCTTGACTATTATTCAAAGGCGTGAAACGAAGACAGAATGGCAAAGGGAAGGGAAGGTTGTCTTTGTGTCTGGCGCGTGCGATCCGCCGGCGGAGAGTTTTGCGGCTCTGCGGTGCGGGAGACTTTCTCGGCCAAGAACTAGTCTTCTTTCTTTCTTCCATCTTATCCATCCTATCCATCCATTGCTTCCATTCCAGCAATTAATCTGATACACACACATTAAGCACCATTTTACTTCTCACTTCCCACCCCTCAAGCAATAGATCTAGATCTACTATGCATTAAGATCTACAAACCACCACACTCCTCAAACCATACCCCACTAAACAGCACCATCTACAACCTACAAACTACAACACAACCACCACCTCCCAAATCCTACTACCCAAAGTCCGCCATGCAACCCCCCAACAGCAACCTCCGCGCCTTCAACCTAGCCGTCTCAACCCTCCTAAAAACCCCCTCCAACTTTCTCCCCCACCTCACCATCCCAACAATCACCCACCTACCCGAAAACCTCGGCCCAGCAGTCCACCCCAACAACACCCAAAAGCCACCACCCACAATCCGGGCCCTCGTCCTCGACAAAGACAACACACTCTGCCACCCGAAAACCACCTCTTTCCCATCCGAGATCCTTAAAAAGCTGCACGCGCTACGCACCTCCCCAACGTCCCCCTTCACGGCAGATAACTCAATCCTGATTGTCTCGAACCGCGCGGGGAGTCACCCGCGGTATGATGCAGAGGTGCGCGAGCTGGAGAAGGAACTGGGGGAGCTGCGGATTCCGGTGTTTCGGCTTCCCGAGGGGAGCGAGAAGAAACCGTTTTGTGGGAGGGAGGTGCTGGAGTGGTTCCGGGAAAGGGGGGTGGTGAGTCGCGCGGATGAGATTGCGGTGGTGGGGGATCGGTTGGGGACGGATGTGTTGATGGCGGTGGAGATGGGGTCGTGGAGTGTTTGGTGTCGGGATGGTGTGACTGAGGGGGGCAGGGAGATGAATCTGTTGGAGAAGATGGAGGTTTGGATTGAGAAGTATTTGAGGGAGTCGAGGGGGTTGAAGGCGCCGGTGCCGAAGGGGTGGGAGGGTCGGTAGGGAGCTTTTTTCGTTGGATTATCCGCTTGATTTAGATACGATACCCCTGTATACTACTGTTACTATGTGCGAGTCGATAGGTTGACACTCTACTATTTTATGAATGTATTTGCTACGAGCAGCGCGTGGGGCAGTTGGTGGTGTTTCATGGTTCAGGTTGGACCTGAGAAATGTCTCCATATCAGCCGTGCGCACAATCCGGACGGAGGTTGTCTCAGCTCCGCCTCGATAGTGGCACCATTATCAATGTGCTACATGACAGGATTGCTTCAAGCAAAATATGCAGACGCCAATCTCAGGACGATAAATAACCATCACAAAGGGAAATGAGCAAACGATTCCTAACCCGCCAACCCAGAAGAATCCAAGAAAATAACCGAATGTCGCCATCTGTCTGACTTTCTGGCATAACCACGTTAAACCCTGACCAGGTATGAACAAAATGAAAAGAAAAATGGTCAGGGCAGAGAAGAAGATGAAAAGCCCAGCTAGCCTGCTGGGAAATGAGAAATGCGAATGAACGCTCAGGACCAGCCCCGGAGAAGGTTATTAATACAGAAGACGCTGAGAACATAATCAAGAAAGAATACATCCTCCCGTCATCGTCGATTGGCCATACATCACGCGGATGTCTGGGTATCTCATCAGTCCGAGTGGAGGTACTCGAGACCAGTGGCCAGGAAGATTCGAAACATTGAAGATGCGGAAATTTGAAGATCCGCGCCAATGTGCGGTGCTACCCAAGGGTAGATGGAGATATGGCTAGGCCGATGGCCGAAGACAGCCAACATCAATACGGGTCATAGCATGTTCTGGCTTCAGGAGCCAGGGGCCATGCCGTTGGGATCAACGTTCTCCAGGCTCAGGCTCTGGAAATCGCCATGGACCCCGGGGGATGTATGGCCGGACATGGGCTGCATGGGTAGATCGTATGTGTTGGTCTCAAGACCCATAGAAGCCGGAACAGCGAAGTTCATGTTATGCTTGGGATAGATCCCATTCATGGACATGCCATCATCCGTGTAGTTGGGCTGATGTTCGTTACCCAGACCGTACATATCTTGGGGAGCGTGCGAGATGTTCGACAATGGAGGAGAATGGTTCGCAATCATAGGATCGGCATGACTGACGTTAGAATAAGTTGCTTGGGACGCCACGGTTGAGTCAACAGCGGGCGAGACGAAGGGAAGGTTGAAGGGGGTCCCCATGTTGGTAGCAACAGGAGTTGAGTCACCGCCGGCTCCAGTGCTGAAAAGCCCAGGGCTGGCAAAGTCTGATGGGGAAGCTGTCGTGGTAGCAGACATAGGGTGTGTCCGCGGGTCGAACCCATAGGAGGCAGAGGTATCTATCCGAAGGTTGACAGCCAAAGGATGAGTCGACTGGGGAACGGGAGCAAAGATACCCGTATCTGCATGGTTGAACTGAGCCGGAGTCTGGGGCATGTTATAGTGGGCAAGAGGAGCCTGCATGGCAGAGAAGTCGACAGCTACCGGAACTGAGCGACTCCTCTGGCGCTTGTGTCCGCGCATTGCGGGAATGTTCAGGTGAGCATGGCTCTCGGGGAACACGTTCATAAAGGCCGGAGCGAATTGATTCGGCTGCGATGCAGGACGCTGGATAAACGGAGGGGACATGGGCGGGTTCATGGCAAAGTTGTTGTACGCAAGGCGGTTCTGGAAGGATTCCAGGGACACTAGCTTGGCAAGTTGCACGCTGAGAACCTTGGGATGTCCCCCGAGATGGTGGACCAGGATTTGGCTTGCCTGCTGATCCTCGGTGAAGTCACCACACTGGTAGAATCCACCAGAGTTGGAGGAGTCCATGTAGAACAGCGGGGGCCGGTTCAGCTCAACGACAAGACCGCCAGGTCGCGGGGGAGCACCGTTTGCCTGAGGAGTCTGGTCGCCCGACTCCAGTGTGATGTTCTTGATGTAGGCAAACGGGTACTCGATCTTGTATCCAGCAGAATCGTTGTTGATATAGTACGTCATGCAGGCCTTCTCAGGGGAATAGAATACCACCAGATCCATCGCGTTCTGTCCGATACGTCGCCAGCTACCGATAGTCAAGGAACGACAGGTGAAGTGATGAATAACTGTGATCGTCAGTATTCGTGACAAAATAGCAATGGCGGACTCAAAACGTACCAACTTTGCCAGAAGGAGCCGACTCATGGGGATAAACACCACCGGTTCCATATCCACCCGTGCGCCCAAAGGGGTCCCTTGCACCGGGCTTAGTGGGGTCGAATTGCATGGCCAGATACTGGCGCATCGACTCGGGAATAGAATCACAGCCTTCACCCGTTTCGATACTCTTCTTAGCAAGCATCTTTATTTTTGCGCGTCTACAGATTCGGTTAGCAGCAGGTAAGGAATGATATTAAAGATCACAAACCTGTTTTGGAACCAGATCTGGACGGACCGCTCAGTCATGTTGATTTCTTGGGCGATTCTTTCGCGCGTGGCTGCCGTGGGAGTCGGGTTCTTGTTGAATTCCAATTCGAGGGTGACCAGCTGATCCTGAGTCGCCCGTTGGCGCTTGTTGTTCTTCTGCTGCTGGGTCAGCGTGCTCTTCCGCTGAGGTCGACGTGCCGAAGCGGAGGCGGCCGTGGTGGAGTTGGACATGGCCGGGGACGGGCTCGAAGTAGTCGACGAAGACGAAGTCATGGTAGAAGCGGGGTTGGAGGAAGAGTTCGACGTAGTCGAAGGGTCAGGAGTGTCTGTCGAAGACATGTTTGCAGGGATTGAGTGAAGTTGAATGGTAAGAAATGCGATACGACCAAGTTCGTAGAAAGGAGATTCCGTGGAAGGAAAAGGAGTATGGGTGGTGTGACGATCCGGCCGACAGTCAATGAGGATTGGGGAGGGGAGTTTCCGGATCTCTGAAGCAGCGTCAAGCGCCAGAGAATGCGGATAATGTCAAACGAATGGAAGCGCTTTGGCTGGAAACTCGTCGAGAGTCGAGAGTTCCGATGAAGCAAAGCGCGAGAGAGAAGATGAGCGCGTCGCAGAAGCGTCGGGATGAGAGGGCAATCAAATGTCGTGGGAATAATATAAACAGCTGACCTAGGCAGCTTGGAAGGGAAATATGATCCTTGCTCTTCGCAACCGTAATGGGGGAGGCTGTACGTGAGATTGAGATATCAAAAGTAGATCGGTACAGATTCGGAGGGGGGGGGCCGGTGTTTGGTAATGGCGAAGGTCTGCGTCAATGGGCGGCCCTGAGGTAAGCGAAGATACAGCTAGATTGAGAAATAGATCGTGAAAGAGTGAAACGATCGACTGAAGCGAGCGAATGTAGTTGAAAGAAAGAATGGAAGGGGTGAAAAACACAAAAAAGAGTGAATGGGAAAGGAAAGAAAGATGCGAAGATGGTCGGTGGGAAGGAAGGGAAAGGGAGGAAAGAAGAAGAAGGGAAGAAGAAGAGACAAACGGGTGGAGGAGGCAGAGGAGAAAGCGAGCGAGCGCGACGGTCAGGAGATGGGATGGGGGAGGGCCCAAAGTGGTTAGCGGGTTCAGTAGTTGGCGCTGGACTGTTTTGGCACCGGCTGTTCCTGACTTTCTCCGTGGGGCTGGCCGCCTCTCTTTTTTTTCCTTTTTATTTTTTTTTCTGCCCTTTTATTCCCTTTTCCTTTTTCCTATTATTTCCTTTTCGGATTATTCGTTTCTTTTATTATTAATGATCGATTTATTTTTCCTGGTATAGAATTTTTTCTGGCGAGGCAGCTCCAACAAGTAGTAGTCGTAGTTGTGAGTCAAGGAGTAAGTAATCACCGTAGCTCAGTTCACTCAGGGCATTGAAAGTCAATAAATACTCTTTTCCTTTTCTCTCTAATTCACATCTCTCAGGATCACCAAATACTTTGAGTATTTATTCTCCCACGATCTAGACATTGTTGATCGAAATGAGACTGTTATGGTCACGATATGCTGCTGCTACTACTCCATCCGGAGGGGATAAAACATCTGGGTTGTTACAGAATTTCACATGGCTTGAAGCAGGACCAGAATGTTACAAGACCACCACCGCCCTCCACCCACACCCACCGCCTTGTTTTAGCCCCTGCATCCAGTCGCGGCATCTGCACCTGCTGCCCGACGTTGTTGTTTGGGATTCCAGCCATCCAATAAGCATTCTCTTCCGTGCCTTTCTGCATGGATGTGGACGTTGAAGACTGCGACCTCAGGATGGTTTAGGTTATGCTCGTACTTTTCCCCCTCCCCAGTCAGTCACTCTGCGTCGCTCCAGCAGAAGATACCCAGCATAGGAAACTCGGAACCGTATGCCTAAGCAAGGCAACGACCAACCCAGCCGAATCGGAGCATCATCCCCTTCGACCATCTATAGCCATAAATAGCTACCATGCTCGCGATCCCAGTCATTTCTAGATGCATTTATGTAGGGACCAGCATTTAAGTCATGTATTGTCTACCTCCATGCCTCCAGAAACATCGTGCAGGCGAACCCACTGAGCGATCGGACTACGGATACAACCAGGGGTAGCGAACCAGACACAACGTGACCTGGACCGTTCCAAAGCCCGGACGGGATCGCATAAGCGCCCGACGATTGACAAGCTACAAAAGGGTTTCAGGTGGTGGAGTGACCTCATAATTTTGCCGAATCAGGACCGGAAAGCAAAGCGAAAAGAAGTAAAAAGATAAAAAATAAAAAATAAAAAATATCAAGGGAAGGGAAGAGGGAAGGGAAAAAAAGAAAAGAGGACAAAAAAGAGGCGGAGCCAAGAAACCTACCCCAAGAAGCGACCTGCCACTCGACCCGGTTCCTGAATCGAACCGCAGAACCAGGGCCGTGGTTCCGTCACCGGGCACCGCATCACCATGGGTGGGAAAGGGGACACTTCTTGATTCCTGACTAACTGATTGCTTTACCCATAACAGCTTCAGGGTTGGAACCATGGATGGCGAACCGCACAATTCAGGGAGCGAGTGAGAAGAGGTTGGCGCTGGTGGGAGACTTGGTAAGGGCAGTTCGGGCCTCTCCGGCCATTGTCCACAGAAAGAGGATCAGGGACTTTACCGCTTCCAGCAGGTGACTGACCTCATTTTTGCCTTTCTGGCCAGCCGTATGAGTGGCCTCCCACACTTACACCCTCTCAGGTACAACCGTAATCCCGGAGCTGTCGACGTGCTGGTTTTCTATTAATATCCTTTGGCCTCGATTTTCTTCCGTATTTACTTTGATCCCCCTCGCTTTTCTACCCATATTTCTGTCGTTCAGCGCAAATCACTCACTGATCTTTGGCGCTGCACTCCGCCCGTGCCGACCACTTCCACCATTATCCCTGGTGATTCGGTCCAGGTACCCGCCCCTCTCGCCATCACATAAGTCCTGATTGGACCACTGCGGATGACAGCGCTAGGGGGGGTGAGTGGAGAAGCGTTGTTCGGCACTCGTGCTGACTTGTACAGACTACAGACTACTGAGGCGGTTAGTCGGGGGCTAGTCTTCCATCTGGATTCTATCGCCGAATCTATTAATTTATAAATTAATTAATCGCTGGCACCTTCCTACGAACACATGAACGGGTGCTATTAATACGGTAGGGCAAGACAAATCCGGGGATAGTGAAAGCCGAGAGAAAAAAAAAAATAATAAAATAGAGAGACAAGCATGCGTCTGGAGGTTGAAGACGGAGTATAATTTCTTTTTCCCATCTTACCACATTGATCGACTGGATACCGTATATGCAGGTACACACAGCGTACTTCCCTCGTACCTGACTCCTGCCTCACAATGGGCGAGGTACCTGCTTGTGCTAGACTACTTACTTACTGCCAGTTGTGCAACCTCGTCTAGACCCGACCGGGAAAAGACCAGGACAGACCCGCGGATGATCCGTGCATATCATCCTTACCATTGGTCCAACCCAACTCAGCCACAGCAATGATAGGCCGAATGGCGATGGAGTGCCGTTTTCCGACCGTCCGAGAGCCAGGCACGCCCACGCCTTGCCCAATTAGGCAAGTATCCGACTGAGTCGAGACTTACCGCCGACGCTAAACAAGCATCCATCCTACACTAAAGCACTTCCCAGAGCCACTGATAGGGGTAGGTAGCCAGCCAAGTCACTGACCTGCATCACAACACAGTAAATACTGTACTGTGGTTATGTCTGTTGCTGCATCAGATGTGCCGGGGGTGGTTGATACATTTCCGACCGAATAACTCCCCCAGCGCATTGCGCTTTGGTCATCACATTTGCTTATCACTTTTTGGATCCATCGTACGACCAAATACCTCGCTCCGAATTCCACTGCAGGGTCATGACTCTCTGACTCCTCTTTTTTTCCTTTCTCCGGCGACGGAATACTCCGTCACTCAGTCAGCTCTTAACGATCTCCGACTAGATCTGCCCCATTTGGTTTCCAATAGTGTCTACTTAAGTACACCCGTGAATAGCATCCAGTCTACCTATCTAACCGGCCTCGTCGGATCCGGCGCGCCGTGAAAAGCGCATCCCACTCCCACTCCCGAGTTCCCCTAGTGCTGCTTTTCGCTTCCCGGGATCTGTTGCCTAAAAAGCACGGAGCAAGTGTGCGTGGTGGTTTTTTCCCTCTTCCCATGATGTCTCGGGGACTACGGAGTAGTATCCTCTCTCTGTCTCTCATTCCCTAGTCTAGCATTCAGCGTTCCCGAGCCCCGCAGAGCATACACACACAGTCACACACAACTCTACCCTTACCAATCCAGTAAGCAACATGTTAGTCCAACAGCCGCCGACCCATACCTGACCTAGTGGTCTGCCCCTCTCCAAACCGGGCAGACCAAAAAGAGAGGCTTAAAATTACTTGATTGCTCACCACCCCCATCACGCACGGGCATCTTCATAATTACTTACATACCTGACTAGCTAGTTAGTTATCTAATTAAATAAAATGACTAGCTGACCGACCGAAGTCGCTGACTGACCTGACTGTCCATTCTCCTCGGTTCGGCCCCTCCCTCCCTCCCTTTCTCCCCCTTTCCGTTAACGGCCAGCCCGCATTCCTCCCGTATATGATGGGGAGGAGGAAACGGGGGAGAAACCGGGGGGCGTTGGAAGGGGAAAGGGAATTATCAAACCCCCCCCATCAAGTTGTTTCATGTCCGCATGCGACAACGTCTACTAACTACTAAATCCGGATACCTTCCCAATTCTTGTCCTTGATTGGCGCGGATAATTTCGCTGCGCTGGTATGTCAGCCCGATAATTTTAAGGTGATGAGTCAGGTAGGTATAGAGTCGATCAGTCGATGGTTGATGGGATTCTGTAACGGCGGAGGAATGCTGAAGCTTAGATCTACTCTACTCGTACATAGCTTTTACTACTGACATGCCCATTCCTGACGTGCATGGCTGGTATGACGTACGCGTAGAGAGTAATTTCTACTTCTACTGCTGCTGCTGCTGCTGGTGTTGAAATTGAAGGATGAAAAGGACTTCGTAACTATGAGTGGTCTAGACGGAATTGGAATAAGTAGAGTGGTTTGTAATGAATAAGGACCGGCTGAAATTGAAATATGAAGGTACTACTCAATCTTGCTATATATTCATAGGATGTCTATTGAGTATGTTGAGGAATGTCAGCTGGCAGGTACACACGTAAGTATATACTATCGAGAACAACTTAACTTCGATTAGTACGTTGTCTAATTTCGTAGATGTTTGGTATGATCATTCTCGAATATTGCATATGATAACTTATAGCAATAGGAGTTAAATGAGGGCATGTCACGCTGAGGTAGGAGTTAGTACCCTAGGTACTTATTCATTTGTGAAGAATGTCCTACCAATAACAATACCATGATTTGAGGCACTATACACTATATATGCAAGTCGAGAATATAATATAGGCAAATGAATAACATCCAGGTGAAGCTATAGAACCACATACCGCTTAGGATATATATTCGATCAACTGTAGCAGGCTGATATTTCCACCAAATTACTGTCCAGACGAACAAGCAGTGTTCTCTTATTTATATTAGTATCATTTATACTATCATGATGCGAAAAGTGTCTGTCCAACTCCCCAGTACTATCACCTCTATGATAGTACCTCCCTCATCTACAGATACTTGTCAGACTTGGTGAATCAAGACCGATCAAGAGACGAGACAGGTTCACATTAGTGACATTATAAGAACATCAATTACAAACACCCGAACATATCCCCATGCTATATACAACCCAATCACCTCTTGTAACCAGCACAAGACTTCATGGACAACTAGTAACTCAATAGGTACTATGCTATTAACCCCCCTAAGCAAGATCCACCCCCTCCATCCCCTCAAAAACCGAACTCCAATAATCCGCCGTCTTGGAACAGATATCATCCCTCCCCTTCCAACTAATACTCTTACCCTCAAGAGCACACGCCGTCCACAGAATCTCCCTCCAATACGCCTTCTCCGTCTTCTTTCCCCCGAATGCCTCCACCACGTCATCCGGCGCCGTCCACGCCCGCGTATATCTCCCGTTCTCATCCACAACCGGCCCGTTATCATGAAACACCGTAGCCGGGTTGAACTTGGGAAAGTTGACATGGACAAAGAATGGATGTGGGGGTGGTACGGATGCGCCCCGGACGCGCCACTCGCCTTTCTTGGTCAAGGCATAGTCTTCTATTGGGTTGTATTGGACCATGGTGGACCCTGCAAAGCCATCGGGCGTCCCTCTACCCACTGCGCGGATTGGCTCGCTGACTTGGTAGAAGGGCTCGTTGAGGGCGATGGCTGCTGCGATGAAGGTCTCCTTATCTCCTTCGCCGGCGGCGCCTTGTGAAAGGAGGGGGTAGTAGTGACTGGGGCCGTAGAAGTTGTAGTACGCGGCGAGGAGGAGGGTGCGTGTGTGGGTTCGTTTGGAGAGGAGAAGCTCGCCGGACTCGGTGGATTGGCGAATTGTAGCGGGATTGTGTTGCTGTTCTTTGTTCTTCCCGGCCGTTTCATCCTGTGATACAATCTCGTAGTATAGCGGCGACGTTGTCGGCCGCCAGAAGTCCGGCCAGGTGACTAGTCCCTTTGAGATGAAAGGTTCAGATTCAAATAACACTTCCGGGTTCTCAAGAGCGAATGCATCTGCGTCTAGGAAGAGAATCTCTTCGAAGGAGGAGAACATCATCGCGAAGACCTTGTATTGGTATTTTTCAATGGAGGACTTGCTGTCGCTGACAGCGTCAAGAATCTCAGACAGAACCACACATTGTGCGTTGAGGGATGGAAGAACAATCTGACAGACATAGCCATCGTACTCATCCCAGCTGGCGAGAAAGACTTCCATGGGAAGGGTTGAGCCACTCCGGCGAAGCATTCGCAGGGAGATAACAAGGACGGGGAGGTAAGAGCCGCCAGCGGTCGAGACTAGACCGCGAGTGTGCGCTTGGTAGTGTAGGCTCGGTGGATTCTGCAATAACATATCGAGGAATTTGCTGTGCGCCATCCTCAGAGCTGATACATCTTCTTTGGAAAGGCGAAGGAAGTCGGGCAGCGGATCTGTGTTTTTCGGGTCGAAGCCCACGGATTCGGCATTCCTGATCCTTGTCGGAGAATTGGCGTAGGGCTCGGAGGCCACCAGCATAGGATGAAAATCGGCCCAGAACTGCTCATGGCTGGTAGACCTCTTGGTGTTCTGCGACCGACAGGATGCGAGTGTCCAGACGAAGATGGCTACCAGCCCAAGGGTGATGAACATGCTCCGTCGTCGGAGCTGCGCTCGGAACGCAGCCATATTTGTGTATCACTGAGTCTCTCCAGGAGTCATGTCTCGGCTGGAAATTGGGATGTCTTGTGGCAGTTTTGTGTTGTCCGACAAATGGGATTGTAGGTGGTACGGCGCAGTGTGAATGATGAAGATGTCGCAGCGCGGAGGTGAATTTGGCCAGCCCAGCAGCCTGCGGCTGAGCTATGCCCATAATAAGCAAAAGCAGGACGAGGATCCTGGCGCTAAGTATATTTGATGATTGGATGGCAGAAGATACATATTAAACAGAGTGGCACTAACGCACCGTGTACCGCAATCTAAGCCAACCGGCGCTTAACGCAACGGACCGTCGCAGAACGGACTCCAACTTGGCCCGGACGGCGCAGCAACGAGCGTACCACATTGTTTGACACGGCAAGGATCGTCCTCAACAAAGAATTAATGTGCCCTTTAGCCACAGGAGTAATTTTAGGGCTCACGGCGTGTAGAGAGAGACGGGCATTGGCCGTGCAGTTAAGCCAGCAATCCTTCCTCGTTTGGGTTTGCAAGGCTGATTTCGTATATGAAGCCCACGTCACGCAGGTCAGGGGTCATTACTCGAATTTGAGCGTTCTATTCGTCGATAAGAATAACCGCCTGGAGGCTCCCGTTAGTCGACCACCGAACTTTATACGGTGCCAGCTTGGATGATAATAGTCCGAAGTAGTATCCCTCTCTGTTCCCATGGGGGGTGATCTTGAGGTCTTATGAGCTTGGTATTCTCCCGATTCCCTCCCCTATGCCGACTAAGCCCCAATCCAGCGTTTGACCTGATCAACATCCCGCTGTGGGCTCTCGCCATGTCCACCTATGGTTATGAGAACTGCGTGTCGGGGACATTCTACGGTTTCACGAAAACTGAATTCAACCCCGGAGACACGCTCAACCTGCAGTGGGGAGCGATCGACGATGGGGCAACTCCACTCAACATCACCCTAGGGCGGGCTGGAGGATACATCGTTGATCCGATAATTGGTATGTAGCTGGGTTCACAAGTCCGCCTAATAGAAACTAACCCACGCGATTATTTAGTTGGCGCCCAGTTCACCGAGACGAGTGCTCTCTACCAACTTGTTGTCAACAAAACCGCGAACTGTACCCTGGAAGAATACAGCTGGGCGATTCCGAAAGAGTTCAACACGACTAATCCAGAGTATCAGATCGGACTTTTCAACGCATCCGTTCTTCTTGGTGCGGATGGGATTGCCTTGTTCGGTTGGCAAGCCTGGAGCCCAGACTTTTATGTCCGTCCTGCAAGCACTTCGACAACCGATGCAACCAACACGGCAACAGGCACAGCAAGTCAAACTTCAACCACGTCTTTGTCACCTGCTTCCGTTTCCGCATCGGTTTCTTCGTCTCCGGAACCTGAAAGCCAATCATCGAATACAAACACTGTTGGTATCGGCGTGGGAGTCGGTGTTGGTGTTGCAGCTCTAGCAGGCATTCTTCTAGGCGCATACTATTTCATGCGGCGACGTAGAAAGGCTCGGATTTACTCTCAGAGCTTTTGGGATGGTCAGCAACGTATGCCGGCAGAGTTACCAGTCACAGAGAAGCGGCCTCCTGCGTACGAGCTGCAAGGGTGACCCAAGTACCAGCAGGGGATACGGGGTCAGAGCCTCTGATGGGGGACTGGACAAAGGTCATGAGTGAGTCTTACTGCTCTCAGTACTGATGACAGAAACATATATAAGCTGGACGACATGTAGAAAGACTGAAGGATATATGATACCCCATCGTTATTTGACCAATAATGGAGAGTTGTAGTCGCTGGAGTCAATGTTGACAAGTCTTTGTGGGATAGGAGGCGGTGGTGGTGGTGACGGGAGAAACAAGAGCTCAGGGCCCTGCTTGACAATGTTATGATGAGACGGCAGAACTTCATTCAATGTTTACACTTAATCACGGACTACTATCATGTAATTACAATATATAGGAATGCCATACCTCCCTTCCATTTTGAACCGATATGATGCGCTTCGACAACTTATTTAGATAGTACCGGTAATCAACCATATCATTCCTTTTCTTCTACCCGAATACTCCCCAAAGCGAACCCTGATACTTATATAACTGATACCATTATGATCTTCTGCTGCTGTATTATTATTCAGTTACTACTCATAAGTAACCCAAAAACCCAACAAAACTTAACCCCAAGAAACATACCAGCGCACCCAAACCACCCAAAATCAACAACAAAAATCCTAATAAATCCTCCTCCTCGCCTCATACAAAAACCCGCCAAAAGCTTCCGGATCCAAACTCGCCTTCAACCACGCCCAATCCTCCTCATTATCCCTCAAAGCCCTCAAATCATCATCCGTCGCCCCACCACTACTACTCGCCCACAACACCTTGGACAAAAGCATCTCTCGCTCTCGATCGCGATTAACGCCATTCTGCCAGTTCGGCGCAGGAGTAAACGGATACACGTATTTGAGTTTATTCTTGATCCAGGCTTCGTAGGATAGGATGGGTAGGGGGGTCCTATATACCATCACAGTCATATATCAGCAATCATCCACCAACCTACTACTGAATAGTATCAAAGATTGAGTACTGGATAGGTATAGGTATAACGTGTAGATCTTACAAAATCTCCCCCGTCCACTTATAATACACCACAGGAACATCCTCATCATCCTCCTTGCTTGCGGTCTGGCCGCAATCAACAAGAAACAGGCAGCGGGTAGACTCAATGGGGAAACGCTCGGTGCTGAAGGCGTAGCGGCGGTGCTTGGAGGGGATGAATTCGGTGTGCCAGTGTAGGTGGCAGATGTGGTTGATGAGGAAGGTGTTGCGCTCTTCGTTGGTGTCTCCTTGGAGGAGGTGGATGCGGGTGTCGACGAGGATGCGGATGGGAGGGTCGTAGAGGGATTTTTTGGGGTAGGGGGTGGGTAGGGGGTGAGAGAGGTCCATTGGGGAGGACATATTAACTGAAATGTAATTAGATGGGGGATGGGGATAGCACAGAGTAAGAAAGCGGAAAAGTTGGCATACTTCGTGGCTATATAGTAGTACGTATGCTCTTTGATGAATGGCATGGTAGTTTCCTAGCGTGAGGGTATTGGATTCATGGGAAATACCAAGGGCTTTGGAATAGGGAATTGCCATGTTGATGAGAGTGTTGTTAGTGACACTCATGTAGAGAGTGATTCATCTTAGGGCACCTCACGGGACCTGAATAGGTGCGTGAAGGTTAGTAGGTTAACCCGTGACTGGTGATATAGGCATACAATGTTGAGAAGAATCCACATCTAGTGATCTTTGTTGCCATGAAGTTTTCATTTAGTAATAGATGGATATCGATCTTGTAAGTAACTGCCCTAGTTTCTAGGTATCACCAACAATCGGCAGAATCCTATAGTATCATAAAAGCGTCCGCATATGTTGATGTAGATACTTTTACTTCACCCTTCTATGACTTAAATCATCGACCTATGGCAACTATATAAGCATCCCTCAATTCATGGAATGTAGGCTTCTCTGTGTGAATATCAAGTAGTCAATCACATACAGGGATACTCACCAAACAGCACACCCTAACACAGAAACCGTTAGTCATTCCATCATATTTATTTGGTAGTCAACTAACTGATACTGGTATGTCGGCGGATCAATTAACTATGCAGCTTATGAATCCCCTCCACTGCATTACTATTCCAACCCAACCTATGCACTCCCCCGGAGTGCTAAATCCGATATACCCGGGGAAATTGGGGATCCACTCAGGGGAAACTGGAGCGCCCCTCATCCTCGCTTCCGGGTGCTCCGGAGCTGTCAAGCTTAGCCTACTTCTTACAAGCAATACTCTTTCTTTTCATCTGTTTCACTGCTCCATGTAAACGTTGCGCGTTTGTCCACGTTCATAATCTATTTGCTTTCCATGCATATATACAACCAGTATACACACTGATCAGAAAAATAACAGAGAAGGAGTGACTAGAACTTATCCGGGGTATCCACTCGAAACGCCTGAACGCTCACAAATCAAAGGAGTGAAGGCACTCATACAACAAACAGACACGAAGAGATGCTTTTTTGTTTTCTTCCATCATCATTCACTTCAAATGCCCCTTTCGGATGGCTCCGAATCCCTTCGTAAACAACTCATGAACCTCAACGGACCGGCGGGGAGTCTTGGGCACCTCTTCACCCTCCGGAGGAGTGCTGGTGCCGTATCCGCCCAGTTCAACATCTTCCATCTCAACAGGGCCAGAGCCTGTCTTGCTACCGGTCACCATCACTCGTGGCCGAGCAAGAAGTTCCCGAACCTGTTGTTCGCGCACTTCCATCTCTTCCTCGCGAGCCAGCTCAAAGCTGGATTTCTTCTTGCCGTGATCCCAGCCTTGTTGCAGCTCAGATGCAGCGGCTTCCTCAAACCGTCTTCGAATGTCCAAGTCCTGCTCATATTCCTGGAAGACGTCCACGTCCGTAGGGAAAAAGAGCGCCCGGACGGAACTCACGGTCATTTCGAACACGATCACTGCGATGACGGTGACAAGCAAAGCTGCCCAAAAAGCGAGGTCGTGGCCCGATGCATAGACAAAGTTACCCAGAACATGGTAGATCCCGTCGCCAGAGCTGGGGTTGTACCGGCGATCGAGGATCAAGTTCCAACAGAACCAACCACCAACGGAAATGATCCACACAACTAAGCACAGATACGTCTTGTTGTGCACCTCGAGGGCCTGTAGCTTGGTGTTGATGACGATAACACAGGCCGTGAATGAGAGCAGACCGGCTGAAAAAATGTCACTGCCTGTGTGCGTGAACATGACATTTTCAAACAGCCCAAACATGCAGAAATAGATCATCATGGCCTCACATGCAGCCATGAACGTCCAGCCTAAATACAGCCGAATGTTGAACCCGCCGTTGCGCTGCCCTTTGGTATATAACTCTGGGACAGCTAGGAGGGTGGAAGCAGAGAGGTCTTTGGTAAAGATGCCAAGGAAGATAACGGCCAGAGACGTGAAGAGAGTGTTGAACATACTCAAACTCCACGACTCATAAATACTGGTGCCAGTGTACCCGTTCCAGCGCTGGTACAGAGCCTGCGTCAAGTAAAACAGCATCTCCTTCCAAAATGTCCCGAGCGTGTACTTGCACGCCCGAATATAGTTCCACCGACCGTGGACAAGGAGCAACTTCAGCAAGAACCTGAACTGGGCAATCGAATAATCCGAGATTCGGGCCGCCTGCAATCCCTCCTTGCCAGTAATGCCGATGCCAACGTGAGCTTCCTGGATCATGGCAATATCGTTCGCACCATCACCAATCGCCAGGGTCACGCTACCCTTGACTTGTTGACGGATTGACTTGACCAGGAAGGCTTTCTGCTTAGGACTGGCACGGCAGCAGATAACCGAATCAACTAGCACGGCCAGCCTGAAAAACTGTGCCGCCAGGATTTGGTCTGACTCGATTATGGATAGTGTCTGCCCATCAACTACAACAACCGAATGAGCCACGCCGCCCTTGGTGATGTCGGCTGTCAATTTAACAATTGACTGCTCGACCTCTCCAGTCTCATGATCCAGAATGATAAGGGTCGAGTAATCCTTTACCAGACGGCAGGAGTGACCGATGTTGATGGCGGTCTCTCGCTTGTCGCCAGTCAGCATCCACATCTTGATGTTCGCACGGCGCAGCTTGTCGATCGCCTCGGGAACGCCCTTCTGCAGCTTGTCTTCGATGGCCGTTGCGCCAGTCAACTCGAGCTGTTGCTCGATTTGTTCACCAACCTGTTCGATCTTCTCCTGTCTGTCAACAAGGCTAGTGGAGGCTTCGTGATAGGCAGCCTTCCAGTTGTTGTAGGCAGCTTCGTCAAGGAAGCGGTGCCCATACAGGAGCGTACGCAACCCCTCTGTCGCAAAGTCGTTGAGATGCTGGAAGCACCGCTCGAACACGGCAGCCTCGTTTACAACCAAAGCCTCCTCCACAAGCTCTTCCTCCTCATTCTCGTGGATGGAGCTTCCAGAATCCGACCAAGTGCTCGAAGCGCGTCCCAATTGGGCAGAGGGGCGAGGACTGTAATACTCAGGATCGTCCCCTCGCGTCAAGATTCCACCATCGGTCTCCCGGTCGCGCAGCCAAACGTCGATGCTTTCTCTTAGAGCCGATACGTGGTCGCCGGTAATACTTGATCGCCGGCGGGCCATGCTAGGCCGGCCAAAACTGGTCCGAAGCCCGCTATCCTTACGACTGTGATACTCGCTGTTGCGCCTCACGACCTGGGCAGCCTCGGCCGCCTTGCGTTTGCTGGCGCGCCTCTCAATCTCCACGGCCTTCTCCTGCGCGAGCTCGGCACGTTTCAGCAATCGCATCAGAATGCTATCAGCGCCCTTGCAGAACACGCAAATGCGTTGGTCAGGCATCCGCACCACAACCGACATACGTTTACGAGCGCTTGAGAACTCGATAACATCCATGATCTGATATACCTCATCGCAAGGCTTGTCATCGGGTCCGTTGGGATAGGTCCGAATGGTAAGGGTATTTGGCTGCCGGTCGCGAACGAGGTAGCCAAGCTCCTGAGCGGCCATAACCAAGGCCAACTCATCGGGCGATGCTGCCTGGAACGAGACATTGCCAAACTCGTCATCTTCCGGGATACAAGTGTGACACAACGCCATGGCCAAGATGAACATCTTGGCCTTGCGGGCAAAGACGGTGTAAGGCTTGCGCTGAATATATTTGATCATATCGGTGGTACGGTTGTTGCGCATAGAGGCGTTACGTCCGTCCAAGCCGTTCGTCATGGACATCGAGGTTCGGGGAGGCTCTCTCCGCGCCTCCGAAACGTTTGACTTGCGGCTGAGCGCCTTCTTTCCTTTTGCGCTGCGTTTCTTGTGGATCAATTTCGTATGATCACCGGCCTTGGCCGCCTCTTCGACAAGATCAAAGTCATGGTACCATGCAGTGCCGGCAACACTCATCTTGCGGAAGCGCATCGAATTGTTGGTCAAGGTACCGGTCTTATCCGAAAATACATAGCTGACTTGGCCCAGTTCCTCGTTGATGGTGGACGTGCGAGCTTCGATCGGAGTGTCAGTCTCGGGGTCATACATGTCGATGTCGGAATTCAGCAGGAGCATCTGCGCGACCTTGACAATTTCCATACTCACGTATAGCGAGATGGGAATCATCGTATTGAACATGATCAGGAAGGAGGTGAAAATAGGCCCGATGGCTACACTCGCCTGAGTGAGATACCATGCCTTGGGCTCGACTTGCTGATGAAACCAAAACTTGTAAGCGAGAGTGCATCCTACCGACAAGCAAACGACAAGGAGCACGATCAGCATAACAACCCGGTTGACCTTGGCCTGGAGAGAGGGCGACTTGATGCGAGGGTTCTTGTTTGCGTTCATCCGAATCTTACACTCCTCGCCGGTATAGATGACCATGCCATACGCACATTCGGTATTGCGCAGAATACTACCGCGGTATACGATCTCATTGTTGGTCAATGGAAGTTTCTCTTCCGCGGCGATGGTCACATTCCCGTCAAATTTGTAAAGGTCCATGTTGGGGTCCTCGACGGCGAAATGCAAAGCACTGCTACAAATGCCCTCAACCGTCCCACAGACTTTTGCGATAGGCTGAGCAGGCTGTTTGTTCTTTAGATTTGTCTCACCGTCCAGAGCCATGGTTTCGATATACGCGATACCGTTTGGCCCGTCAGCATGAAGCAGGACCATATCTGCCGGTACAGGCTGATCACGCTCCAATCGGATGACGTCGCCAACTTTGATATCTCTCCACTTCACTGGGACCCAGTCCTGAGACTCACTTGAAACGGACATGCTGTCGCTAGCGCACATCTGGGGAGGGATACCTGCACCAGGGCGAAGGACAAATGCATAACGGTTATTTTCTTCCTTGTCTAAGCGATAGCGACGCCAATCATCGAAGCCTTCTTTGCCCATTGAAATAGCAACGAAGATCAACAGCGGCACGAGTGTGGTAAATGAACCGGTGGTACTCAGACCAGGAATCATCTGTAGGATCGCAACAATAAGGAAATAGAAGTTGGCCAGCTTCGTAAACTGCGCGAACAGTTGGCGGGGAAAGAAACTCCAAAAGCTGTAACGACTGGAACGGATGGAGTTTCCGACATAGGGGTTTCCGGTTCTCTCATCGACGAGCGCTTCGGTGCGAGTCGCGTCAAGGTCAATGTGCCGACCGTCTTTGCTGGGCGGAATGTCCTTAATACGAAGGATGGTTTTACGTGCCGTCTCGAGCATGTCCTCCAGACGAAGCATCAGCGTGGCAATGACAGCCCTCCGCTTGAGCCATTTCTCATAGGAGACACTTGTGGAGAGGTGCCTGCTGTGTTTGGGGTTATCTGAAGACTCTGAGTAATACGTTGTCGACAAGTCCAGGTTCGGATCGGATGCGGATTTTTGCGTTACTAGAACGTCTTGCTTCTCATCTTCAGTGGACTGACGCGGCACCTCCTCCGATTTCCGCTCGGAAACATCAGCAGAAGCGCCTTCCTGTGGGCTAACAGCCTGGGCTTGGCCCAGCTCGATCGCACCCGGGGACGTAACAGCGGACTCAATATTCTTTGCGAAGATTGTCCGTCGCAGCGAATATCCACGATGACGCGATCTTGAACGACCGCCGGATTCCGGACTCTGTGGGGAGGGAGGGGACAATGTCGAATTGGGCGACAAAGGCGAGGTTGCGCTATGTCCTGGGGACCTGCCCGATGAAGGCACCTGCAATTGAGCGAGATTTGTGTTGATTGTTAACCCTCTGGACGCGGGCCGTCGGTCGGCGTCCGAACCTCGAACTTCCTCCGGGGCCGGACGCTCCAAGTCGGTCGAAAAACGGACATGATGTTGCGATGATCTTCGGCCAGCATCCGACACGGTTCGAGATGGAGAGAGGGACGGTCGGCCGGGGACTGCACCGCCTCGAGCACGATTTATATCCAAGGACTGGCTCCGTGGCAGTTGCGGTACTGGAGTCGAGCCGCCATTTCCTCCGGTTGTATGTTCCGCCGACGTGCTTTCCTGCGGACCGTGATTGGACTCGGGTACATCATCATGTTGGGACATGGCGGGATCGCAAATGTCCACAGTGATGTGAATGCCACAATATCCGTCTCCTTGCGTTTCTATCAATTCACTTCGAATCTCGAGGTAGAAGGTAAATAATCAAAGGGCGAATCGGTCGTAGTCGTATCTCCTGTATGACGAAAGGCCTGACTCATGCTTCGAGCCTCAAAACCAGTCAAAGACAACGGACTCGTTTATGCCAGCATATGAGAGCCCCCCGAAAGCAAACCACCGATGGATATCGTACAAGCGACTCGCGCAGAGGTAGACTGGAAAAGGAGAAGGTTCGTCACAGCGATAGGGAGGTGAACCGGAGCGAAAGCCAAGACGATGATGGCAGATGGCTGGAAGTGAAACAGGCGGAAACGACTGTGGGGAGCGAGTTCCACCGAATTAACAGAAGGAACAAGAATGGACAAGAGGGTGGAGAGGGAGATGGGGGGGTAAAGAGGGGAAGGAAAAGGCCACGCGGAGAGTTGAGAAGAGACAAGGATATGGGAAAGACGTCAAGAGGAACTTCTTTTTCCGCAGGCGGCGAGCAAAAGAGAAAGAGAGACCAACCAAGTGAGTTCAGGCTGTCCTGATTCTGTTTTGTTCAGCTGCAGCGAATACGAAATGAGGCAGCCGGAAGCGGTAAGACGGCCGAAATAACAATAGAGCCGCCGCCACTTGACTGCAGCCGGATTTTTAATTTTGATTAAAGACTGGCTGGATGCAAGCAGGGAAAAGAATGACTGCAAATGCAAGAGCAGAGTAGAGCATAGAAGCGTCAAAAAGAAAAGAGGAAGAGGACGAGGAAGAGGAAAGGGTAAGCTCTTTTGGGAAACCGGACTAACTTCAAGTGGGAGAGGAACAAGAACCAGAACCAGAAGAAGAAGAGCCGTCGAGAAGGCGAGCCAGAAGGCAAAAAAGGGAGTCTCGAATGAAGGCCTGAACCCAAAACTGGAACCCGATGGGGAATTTGCGGAGGCACCTTAATTGGCGGCGGGCCACTCATCGGTCGCCGTCGGCTTTGAACGTGGCTTGGGGGCCACGCAAACCCTCCTCTCGTTCAAGTTCTTTTAGGCCTTTTCTGACTGCACTGCCCCTCGTCGATTTCCAGGGTTCATCACCTCCTACACAAAAAGTAACATTGCGATCAGATCTTCGACTTTGTATGTCTTGTCTTGGATTACATTAGATGATTACTACTGTAACACCCTGTCTTCACATACAGACGCACTGCACACTGTCCGTGGTCTTCTCGGAATAACCTTTCAGTGGCGGAAGAACCCCTGTCACTTAAAGAAACTTGGTTAATCCCCGCCATTGACAGGGCTTTGATCTGATTGCTTTCCCTACTTATCACGCCACTGGCACTAGTACTCCAGTGTACGTAAGTGTGTGTGGTGGTGGATTCAACGGTCAAGCAGTCCGATTTGCCACATTTCCAATTCTTTTCCATTCAACATCCACTCTACCATGGATAAGCAGTTGCTTTGACAGGGTCCCGACCTGCCACTACTGACCGCCTGCTTCTTACAGCTCATCTCATTGCCTGGCACTTTTCTTTAGGTTTCTAATTCATGGTAGCCTATCTATTCTTATCCATCTACTTCGTCCTAATCTCTCACCCTGTTTATTTGGCTGCCTGCTGCAGTAACTGCCAATACTATAGTCAGTCATGATGATGAAGACTATCAGTTCTATTCTAATAGTCATCGTTCCGACACTTCCATCAAATTAGACCTTCCGTTAGCTTGAAGCTCGATGCAACAGTCTTTCTAGGGTTCAACCGATCGTAAGATACTAATCAGGCTACTTCATATCCTTCAGGCGCTCCATCAGTCTATCAGACTATGAATTGCTCTATTACAGATTGTGTATGCAAGGCGACCAGTGCAATGCTTACATGATCGATATGTTCACCATCAGTGAGCCTGCTCAGATAGTAGGAATTGTATCCATTCATTGGTATAGAAGAATGAAATGCGATACACAGAGTGACACTATCCTTCTAAAGGTTATATTAAGAAGATGTGGCCACAACATACCTTGCTAGGGATGCTGGAGTACCTGTCACTCGACGAACTTGCCTCACATGAAGTTCTTCATAGTGTATGGTTTAGTCTTCCTGCATCTACGCACTGCAAGTAGATCGGTGTTGCAGTCAGCCACCCTTGTCAGTATACCGCGAAGAAGACGTGAGGAGAGAGAGAACAGAGTGATATAGATGATGTAGACCATATATATGACTGCCATATGGATGATATTTCAGTATCGCTCGATACAATAGTCCCAGAAATGATGCGAATCTTATTCGATTAATTGGATGATTCGCTTCCCCTTCCATCCATATCCCAGAGACCTCGGAATTAAGAAAGAAGATGATGTAAAGAAGTACACAACGACTGCGCTAATGCTCCAAGTCGGGACATTGATTCTTCGGCTTTTTACATTACTTGAATGTATTCGCTCACCGTCATATTCATGCACATGAAAGGAAAGAATGACTATTTGAGAACCAGACAATTGAAGACGATGATAATCCCTCTGCCCCACCCCTCCAACAAGTCCATCAAGTTGTACAAACCACCCCAGACCGCTTACCTATTAGTGGGTAGATGTGCCTCATAGTAACTCGTGATTTTCAGGTAGCACCAAACGCAAGGCATCTACATTCCCAAGAACCTATAGGGGACATGATAGGCATCATGGAACTGTCGAACCGTGACCAAGTAGACTGAAACATTCTATTAACCCATGTTTGGAAGAGGATAGAAACATTAACTTCTAATGCAGCTTTCTCTTTGAAGAAACTACCGTCTTACATAAAGGTAATTACAAGAGCATATTCATAGATCAACCTACTGGCAGCTGTTGAGGTCACAGCGCATTATATATATAGAGAGTTCATTCTTTTCTATAACTTAAGACAGCCTTCATACTTCATGATATCACCATCAACATACTGTTGTTCTTAGATCACCTACCGACACATTTAGTACCTATAAATATCATAAGCCATACAACCATACCATTCCTTAGTTCCCCGATCCTTTACAAGCAGCAACCTTATCTAGCAGAGAGATGTCCTAGGATATACCATGACTCATGGCTATTGCAAGTGTTGTAAGAATAGTAGCCCTTACATCTACCTTGCAGGAAATGAAAGGTCAATTTGCAAAGGAATCGTTTATTGTAGTGCAAAATCAATCATGGTTCAAGTATAATAGACCACATATCGCTGCATGATATAATGCCTCAACTTATCTCCACGAATATGATTACCGGTTTCTACTTTACTAGAATCCATTTTTTCTCACTACGCCACATCGTCTTTTAGTATCTTGGCCCTATTGATATAGCCGACCTGGAAGCCAGTAATATGTCTATACCAGCGGAATGCACCGTTCTCGTGGTCGGCGGTGGCCCAGGAGGATCATATGCCGCATCTGTGCTTGCCAGAGAAGGAATTGATACCGTATTGTTGGAAGCCGATGTTTTCCCAAGGTCAATCGAGATTCAGCTTTTCAAAGCTCCCCTTTCACTTTAAAGGCCTACTTCTGACTGTCTCGTCGTAGATACCACATTGGAGAAAGCATGCTGCCATCTCTGAGGCATTTCTTAGAATTCAACGGTGCATTGCCTGAATTCGAAGCTCATGGATTTAACATGAAAGTAAGACTATGTCGTCTGATGACTCTGTCTAGTGACTAGTTGACTCCTGCGTAGAAGGGGGCAGCGTTTAAGTTCAACAGCAAGCTACCAGGATGTATGTTGTTACACCACCCCCGACAAGGCGTCTTTCTAAAGGGCAATTAGATACCGATTTTCTCAAGGCCGGAGGCCCTCATAACTACACTTGGAATGTGTTACGATCCGAGGCAGACAGCATACTGTTCCATTATGCCGGAGAGTGCGGTTGCAAAACTTTTGATGGCGTGAAGGTCACTTCCTTAGAGTTTCGAGCGACTGAGCCGTCAGTAAACGGCAACGTTGGCTTCCCCGAGTCTGCATCTTGGACACGAAGAGACAAAGGCACCGGGAGCATCCAATTTGAATATCTGGTGGACGCAAGCGGGCGAGCCGGATTAATGAGCACGAAGTATTTGAAAGATCGACGGTACAACGAAGGGCTGAAAAACACGGCCATATGGGGCTACTTCAAAAATGCTGCAACATATGGTGTAGGCACCTCTATGGAAGGCTCTCCCTACTTCAGTCGCCTCGAAGGTAATTCATCGGCCTTTTAATTGGACCAGCCCAAGCAAACAGAGACTAATCAATGATGCAGACGCATCCGGCTGGACCTGGCGGATTCCCCTTCACAACAGAACAACCTCCGTTGGTGTTGTTCAACACCAGAACAGTGTCAAGGCGAAAAAGCAAGCAATGGGATCGCCATCATCCAAAGACTACTTTCTGAGCTGTCTGCACGAAGTGTCTGGGATTATGGACCTGATAGAAGGTGCGGAGCTCGTCTCCGAGGTCAGATCCGCGTCGGATTGGTCGTACAATGCGTCATCTTATGCGGCTGCCAATGTGCGCATAATTGGAGACGCTGGGTGCTTCATCGACCCGCTTTTCTCATCTGGCGTTTACCTTGCTCTTCTTGGGGCTCTGTCTGCGGCGGCCACAATCTGCGCGTCCATGAAAGGCCAATGCAGCGAGCAGGCTGCCGGTAAGTGGCACTCCGAGAAAGTTCGCGACGCGTACACACGCTTTTTGCTGGTTGTGAGCAGTGCATATGCCCAAATGGTCCACAAGGACCGTCCTGTACTTAATGAGCTCGGTGAGAACAGCTTTGATCGAGCATTTGACATAATCCGGCCGAGTAGGTCATCTGGCTGATCAGTCCCCTATGGGAGGTTCTTAGCTAAGTCTACACTATCTAGTAATCCAAGGAACAGTCGACGCGAATGGAAAATTGCTGAAAAAGAGGTTCAGGAGTCCATCGAGTTTTGTGTTCGTGTCCTTCTGAAAATTGATCATGAGCAATCCGGCGTCCACACAGAAAGTGCAAGAGCTGGCCACATTTTTCAACAAGACGAACTTGAGAATATGAAGCATATCATCATGAACTCAAATGAGACATTCACACTCGACAGCTTCGGGGCCGATGTCATTGATGGATTGACTGCTAACATAAAAAGAGGGTCACTGGGCCTGGAAATTGTTGGCGATACTTGTTCACATGATAACTTTCTTTTAAGGGCTGCCTAACATATCTGTCTGTATGTCTGTCTGTCTGTCATACAACTTCCTTGATTGCTTTATACATACGGGGAAACAATATGGCCCGCTTGATGGATGATAGTTCCATGAATTAAAATCATATTCCATTTCCTAATGAGAGAGTGTGTAAGATGGAGGATGTTATAGAGGAAGATAGATATCAGGCAGTAGCATAACGTGATTATGTTACTCATGGAAGTTATTTTTTTTTCCGTATCCAGCATTGACAATGGTCATACTATGCAAGCGCTGTCCCGATGTTGTATGCCTGAATTGGTGGGTACTATGCCTCAGACTCAGCGCACAAGGTGATTGGTGAGCGCACGTGATGGCTGCGGGGCGGGCCTGCTGAGAGATGACGTCGTTGGGAGGGAGATTTTGAAGATCGCAACACTGGTCCATGCCAATCCCATGTCAGTCAATGATCGATGAGAGTCATATGAGTGTGGTCACGGAAGTATCATTATCCCATTGCCCAATTTTGCTTTACAAATAAGCTAGCTAATCATGTAACTGGGTCTATCCTTGCCCTTCTCCTAGCCTGCCATGCCAGCCATGTTCTCCCGCCTACGAAAATCTGCTTGCTAACGTCCGAAGAATAACAACAATCATTAAGAATAAGAAGAGGGTTCACATTTGCGCCCCTGCCCTGCAATTCCGTCTCATAGGACAAGCGAACGTGGTCTATCAGTACCTGGGCGGCTGGGGTGCCTGGTAGGGGGAGTAGCCTCGTGGCGCTCCAGAGGACTGTCCATATCCAGGCTGGTTGGGGTGAGGAGAGGGTGCACCATATCCACCACCGTATTGCTGGCCATATCCCGGTGCTGGGGCCTGACCCTGGCTCTGGTAGGGGGTTTGGCCGTATCCCTGGCCATAGCCTGGGTTAGCGCCGTAGCCCTGCTGAGGTTGACCGTAGCTGGGAGCAGGGGGATATCCGGGTTGACTGTAGCCACCACCGTACTGTCCACCCCGGGGCGCTCCTCCAGGAGGTCCAGAAGGAGGCCCAGAGGGAGGTCCCGACGGGGGAGCACCGGGTCCACCGGCTCCGCCAGCAGCCTTCTCATCTTTGGTGTCGTACGAGGAATCAATAGCCCCAAGCATCAATTTAGCGCACTAGAAAAGTTAATATATTGCAGTGTGATGTGTGAATTGGAACATACCCAGAGTTCACGAGTCAAGTACACGGGTGGCACAGCGCGTGACATTTCATCCTGTTCGACCTCAAAGTCTGTTGACAACATCAGTAAACCTGTTATGCTCGAAGGGCTCTACTAGCGTAAGTGGACTTACTGGAAGTGCAATCAATCAACGAGCCAATTCTCGGGTCTTCGTCCAGCGAGGCAAGGAAATCCCGAGCCTTGGTGTCATTGCCCACCTGCGAGAATTGGAACGAAACGGCACCCTGTCCATATTGAGTCCGAGCGACCTCGCTCACGGCGTAGCCGATAGAGCTAGAGACGCTATCAAGAGGCTCTCCGGCGGGTTGTCCATCCGTGATGGTAATGACAAGAACTGGCTTCTGCAGGCGACCTGCTCTGGCCGGGCCCACAACCATGGGATCGAGAACCTTGTTGCGCAAGCCGGTTCCCAGGGGAGTAAGGCCTTGGAAGCGGACGCGCGAAACAAGGCGGCCAACATCCTCGGCGTTGCGGATCCCATCTCCCTGCTCCGCATTGTTCATAAACCGTACCGAGATGCCATCTTCATCGAAAGTAGACGCCGCAGCAGCAACAATTTCAATAATCTGCACCAGCTGCTCCTTTCTGACGCCGCGCTCTTCGAATTCGATGGAGCCGCTGTCATCAACATAGAGGATGACGTCGAACAGAGACAGTTTCATAATGTCCATAGCCACCTCTTGGGGCACACGGAGTTCGTGCATCAGCTTGTTGACCTTTCCTGGGGCCTCGTTGGCCAGCGTCTGAACCAATCGATCCAGTCTCTCGGGGGGCCAGAAGCTCTGGAGTCGTTTCTCCTGGATAGTTCCGATCAAGAGTTGTCTGTAGGCAGCGATCTGCTGGTCGGATGCGCGGGCGGCGGGAGGAGCACCTCCAGGGGCACCGTAAGGCGCTCCCGGTCCACCAGGTCCGCCGGGGTAAGGTGCATTCTGCGGGGGGTAGGAGGGGCCCTAGACCATTGAAACACATTAGCTTCTCGGTCACACTAGTCAAAACCAAGCAAATACGCGAGAAACACGACTGCAGATCAAGGGCAAACAAATGCGGGTATCTGGGATGTAGTATGTACTTGAGAGGCTTGCTGTGGAGGATACTGCGGTCCAGGAGCTCCATAGGGCTGAGTTTGTGGCGGGGGAGGCGGGGGTCTGTTATAGCCCTGCTGTGATTGTCCATATTGTCCGGATGGAGGCTCCCTAGTACCATATGGAGGTGGTTGCGAATAGCCCTGCGGCGGTGGTGGTGCCTGAGACCCATAGGGCGACGGGGAGTGAGCCTGAGGAGCCGGATATGCCGACGGATAAGCGGGCGCCGCGTAAGACGGTTGAGAGCCTGGATAGGGCGATTGAGAACCCGAATAAGCTGGGTGCGGACCCGGCGATGGCGAGGGAACCGGCTTGTTTGGAGGGGCCGACGAAGGCGCGTAGGCTTGATACTGAGGCTGCTGCTGCGGGGGCGGCGAAGTCGGATATGGGGATTGCTGGGCCGAACCCGGGCGTAGCTGAGGCGGATAGCCGTATTGGTTATAATAAGGTCGCGACATACTTGAAGATGGCGTCCAGATTTTCCAGCAAACGGGCGAGGAGGGCAAGAAATAGAAAAGCAGAAGTGTGACACGGGCGCGAAGAGAAGGTTGGAGGGGCAGAAGGGGGCCACAGTGGAGAGGGAGGTGAACCCTGGCTCTCTTTCATTCGATGAGAGTAACTCTCACGATGGGAGGGAGAGGGTGACCCAGCAGTGAGGAGGGGCAGTGCCAACCGAATGAAAGCGAAAATTGGGGGAGAAAATCGAGGAAAGATATAAGACACGAGAAAAGAGAAAAACAAGTTCTAGCTTACCGGACCACCAGATGGCGCAGGGGAGCCTTGATAAGCCTGATACTGGGGTTGTTGCTGCTGCTGCTGGTAGTGGTCGCAAAGAGATGCGTCAGCTTTTTGTGGACAGTGATAAATTGAAAACGAACTGGGTAAAGACGCCGGGGATAAAATTGAACGGTTCAAAGGAAGGACGGGAGAAGAGGGGCGGAGGGGATCACTAAAGATTTAGTTTTGCCCGGTAGGGCGGGGACTCACAGGATTACCACTAGAAGAAGGATTGTTGCCAGGCTGCAGTGCAGCTGGAGGGCCTCCAGCATAGCCTGTCGGAGGTGCGCCTCCATAAACGCCGGGCCTGTTTGCGCTCATGTTGTTGGGTGGTGGGTTTTGACTGCCGGCGATCTTGGATGCAAACTAAGAGAAGGACGTGCAGGATGCAGCGGTTAGTTGGGTGGTATTCGATGCAGCCTGCTCGAGGCTAAATAGTAGTCTTGGGATATAGTATAGTAGTAGTAGAGTTATGGTCTCAAGAGAAAGAAGAAACACAAAAACACTTTGAGGTGAAGCGGGGCAGATACGCGGGGCAGAGAAGAAAAACAAGAAAGAGCAACAGTTGTAAAGGCAATATGTTGGGCACTTACCCCCATCTTGGTACAGCAGCTGACGTCCAACTACGTAGTCAGTAGGTAGATAGTAAAAGAAGTATAGTCAGGGGGGGAAAACAATAGATCGGGGAGAAATGGAGAAGGGAATAGGATGATTGATGGGTGGAAAAAGAATGGCGTCAGAAGGAGAGCAGAAAACCGACGGCACTACGGCGTCACTGCCACTATAAAAGCACTGCCCGTGAAGAGATCCATCCAAGCAAGAGCTAAAGTGCTAAAACAGCTGGACTGGGACTAGCCGACCTCGGGATGACGACTGGCCCACTCCCTCCTCTTCTTACATTAGACCCACTGTTGGTTTGTGTCCTGAAGCTATACCCAGCTGCCCCCTTTCCCTCACTTGATACTTACTCGTTCTATGATGGCAACCGGCAGTTATTGACCGTAGCGATGGATATCGCATAATAATCGCAAATATTTCTAGTGATCCCGAGGTTTCTAAAGAAGAAATGTATCGGGACCTACAGATCAGTACAACTGTACTATAGCCTGTTGGAACCCTGCAGGAGTGCATTGATGTCAAAGTCTGTACAAGCCAATCGTTCACCCCGTTCCCCGCACGCCAGAAGCATTCTGGATGATTCCGTAGGGCTGATTTCATCCATTTGGTGTTCTTCCTGCCAGCCTCAAGGATCAGGCTAGATGAATTTTTTTGCAACCTAGCAAGGCTGAATTGCTGACAAGCACTCTCACCATATTTGAGCAGAACAGTTCGTATACGATATTTACCTGTGCCTCACATGGATAATGGTAGTTGTCACAGCCACAGCGGATCAAGCGCAGCACATGATAACTCAATATGACTGCAGACTGACTTCACAGCAAACCCAACAAGCCATCACCATCCCAGCTGACCCTCGCCATTTCGTGCTCGGAATCACGGCTGTCATGGGATTGGGGGCCATAGTCGACCGCGCCTCTGCATGCAGTAGTCAGAAATAAGCTTGCAGCGTAAAGGATCTGCCGAATCAACGATGGGCCCTCATCTCAGGCATCATCGGGGACACACAGACAGAACGCACGGATCGGCGCAGCCAAACAATAGGGCTACATCACTAGCTCGGCTGGAACAGACCAAACCAACAGGACCCCTGGTGTAGTCTAAAATAACATTTTTATCAGACCTTCTAGAGCATTTCAGTGCGTTAAGCATAAAATCAGAGAACAGAAGATGACAGGGCAGGATGGCAACAAAGACCAGATTCCACGGGGGGCCACTGATGTCATGCATGCCATCTCCGGTGCAGAAAAAGCTTCACATCCCTGCGACCAGGTTTGAAGAACAGTAACACAAACTCTCCCTGAGGACCCTCGAAAAAGCACCCCCAGTGCTACTCTTTATCCCTTGTTTTATCTCAGACACCTCACTTCAGTGTTGCCAAATACTTTCTTCCAAGGGACTGAGTGCAGCGCACCCAGTCGGTATCATTATTACCGGGTTAACCCCCTTTGCACCTCATACATACATACATACCAGCTCACCTCACTTCCCCCTTCGGAAGACTCGTCCATTCCATCCCTCGAACGTTCGGACCATGTTCTTTTCTTCACCGTCGCTCGATCTTCAGAGCTCATCCTCACTCTTATCCCTCCCTGACGATTGATCTCCATCAAGTAGCACAACTAATCTATTACATACAAAACAAGTACGTGGTTTACATTCTCATCACTCTCTCTATCAAACGAAAGAAACAACAAACACTAACCTCACCATCACGCGTCTCAGCAGAACCCAGAATCCAAATAAACTAAAACATGTCCTCAACCTCAACCACCCTGCGCGTGGGAATCCTCACCGCAGACGAAGGCGCCAAAGCCATCCAAGCCATCTACCTCCCAGCCCTCCGTGCGCTTCCCACCTCGTTCCAGGTCCAAGCCATCCACGATGGCTCCAAGCAGCCCCTGTCGTACGAGACCGACATCAACGGCAACATCTGCAACGACCATGACCACCACCACCAGCAGCAGCACGGCACCAGCACCAGCACCGCCATCCCAGTAGCCCCAACCCCGGAGGACATCCTCAGCAACCCAACCATCGACCTAATTCTCAACTTCATGCCAAACGAGTACCACGAGACCTACACCATCGCGGCCCTCCACTCCGGCAAACACGTCATGGTCGAAACCCCGCTAAGCCTAAGCATCCCCAGCGCCAAACGCATCATCGAAGCCGAGAAACACGCCCCCAACGGCGCCAAAGTCTTCGTCGCCTGCGCTCGTCGCTACGCCCCCAGCATCGCCTCCGTCTTCCGACAAGAAGTCGCCAGTCTCGACCGCATCTACTACGCGCGATGCCGCAACATTGCAGGCCCCAGTTCCGCACACACGGCCACCGCCCCGCGCAAGCAAGTCTGGAACGAGGTGAACGGACACGGCCAACCCTTCCCCATTTCACCCCCTTCTTCCCCCTCTGACTCCATGACCGGGAAAACCCGCCCCCAGCTCCTCCAGGGCCTCCTCGGAGAAGCCTTCCTCGGCCAAGACCTCAGCAAAGAGCGCGTCGCCCTGTGCGAGTTCCTCGCGTCCCTGGGATGTCATGACCTAGGCCTCATGCGCGATACCCTCGGCTATCCGGACGCCGTGTCCAGCATCTCCGTCAACGAACCCTATTACTCTGCCGTCTTCCACTATTACAGTGGCGGCAAGAGCGAACACGCGTTCACGCTGATGTACGAGACCGGGACCGATGCCGTGCCTCGATGCGATGCGCATCTAACCATCTACGGCGATACGAAGACCGTGAGCGTGCAGTACGGCCTGCCGTATGGTCGACGGCACGGGGTGAAGGTGGTTGTCGAGACTGTCGATGAGAATGGGGATATGAAAAGGTCGGAGACGGTGAGTGCGTGGGAGGAGAGCTATCGCGAGGAGTTAAAGGCGCTGCATGCGTATTTGACGGAGGATAGGGCTGTGAAGACGACGGCGAAGGATGCGATTCAGGATCTGAGACTGTTTCAGACCATCTTCGAGCAGTATGATCGCCAGTGTGGGACTATTCGGACTCCGTTGGGTTGAATTGTTTGTCCTGTCGAGTGATCTAATGATGGAGGAGGGCATGTGTGGAGGGAAAGGGTGGGGAAGATTGCTATTGCGTTTGCCAGGCGGGGTCTTGTTTTTATTTATACTAATTACCTCGTGCATCATGCTTATGGTTTCTATCTACGGCACGGAGTCTAGTGGGATGCAGTTGATCCAAGGAACAGTTTTTATTATGTATCATGCATATCATTGATTATAATACGGCTCAGATTGCTACTCACGATGGAGGATTGGAGGCCGTTCACTCATCAGCGTGTGCTCTATCTAGCTACAACCCGAGACTATCAAATATCATTCCACATGCTTCGTTCTCTGCAACATGCAACAACAACAACATCTAGATTGGTATCCTGCCAGCAAATGCGATGCAAGAAACGGAGGGAAAGTGAGAAAGAAAAGGGGGAAATAAAGGAAAGCGGTGGTTATCATCTACTGCATCTACCGCTTGCCCTTCTTCTTATTTTTCTTCGAGCTAGAACCTCCACCGCCTCCTCCCTGGGCCTTCTGAGTAGGCGGAGCCGGGGACTCTTCAGCCTTTTCGTTCACCACACCACCCTGTGTGCGCTCCGCAGCGCGCTGCTTACCCTTGCGGCCCTTGGGGCGGTACGAAGACCGATCGCGAAGAGGCAGCCAGCGCTCCGGGTCGGGTGTCTTGCTGGGATCGTAGTCCTTGGGCAGACGGTCCTTGCGAACGCGCTTGGTTGCGCGGTCTTCCTTGTCCTTCGCGCTTCTCTTCCGGGCGCCGGCCATGGCGGCGGCGGCGGCGTTGGCCGCGGAGGAGGGGGAGATGCCGGCGTTTTCGAGGGAGGCGACGTTGACGCCTGAGATCAGGTCCGCGACGGAGGGGAGACTGTCGACCTGGGATTCTACCTTGGAATAGTCGATGGTTGCCTGGGAGGCGACGTAGCCGGCTACGGCGAACTGGTCGGTCGAGTCTTTCTGGTAGAGGGACTTGAAGAGGTCGCCGGCTTTGGCGAGGTCGGAGCGATCGGAGGAGTGCAGGAGGGATGCCCCTGCGGCGCGGAGCAAGGAGGCTGGTGGCTCGGCTGATTGGCTCTGCCAGTAGGTTGCGGCTTTGGCGAGTTCGGTCCGGATCTGGACTTTACGGCCCTCCAACTTGTAGAGGGAGACGAGGATGCTCAAGAGGCCGGGGTTGAAGCGGACTGCTTTGTCTTGCTCGGAGATGGACTCGTCGAGCAGTTGGAAGGTTCGCTCTAGTGTTGTGATTGCGGACGTCGTGTTGCCCGCAACCACGTAGAGCTGGACGGCTGTCAGGGCAAGGCCAAGGTCCTTGGGCCGTCTGTCGAGCGCAGATAGTATCCGCTTCAGGGCCTTGGTGCCTGTTTCTCCACGTGCATGAGCGGCAGCATTGTAGACTGAAAGCAGATTGGCACGAGGTTCCGTCGAGGGGTAGCCAGATTGAGCGAGCGCCTTAGAGGTGGAGCGGATGATGCCATCGTATTTCTGAACGAGGAGGTCGGCCGAGTATGAGTTTCCCGTCGCGAGGTTATCTTGGTATTCGAAGAGCTTGTCGCTGTCGGTGGATTCGGGGATCTCGTGAAGAGCCTTGTACAGAGCGAAGGGATTGGTAGTGGTGGTGCCACGGGCAAGCGTAATGTTGGTCTGAGCGATCTTCTTCGTCGAGAGCTCGGGAATACTATTGGTTTATGTGAGCTTCCGATGTTCAAGTTCAGCCAGGGTTCTGTGACAAACATACTCGCTGACGGAAATTTCCTCCAAGACGGACTGTGCTTCCTCCGACTTTCCTTGGCGAAGCAAGACGTACAACTGCTGCACGGCAATCGGAAGAAGCTCGGCAGCCCGGTCTTCAGGGGTGAGATCCTCCGATGTACGACAGAGTTCTGTGTAAAGCTGATCAGCTACTATTCTCGTGCGCCATGCGGGGTTGAGCACACGAACCTTTAGCCCGAGTCAATAGAACTTGTCCCTGCTGGAACTCGCCCTTGGCGATACTCAAGCAAGCTGCATTATAGACCGTCTCGAACGCCTCTAGATCATCCCGCATCGGCCTGCTATGGCGTACAAACTGGGGGTAGCCCTTCCACTGCAGCTGGGCATCCGTAGCCCACGAGTTGATGCGCAAATCGTTCTCTTCGTTCGACAGGGACGCATTGTCTTTCGACAATTCTTCGTAAATCTCGGCAGCGCGACGGAATTTCTCGGAACGGTAGCTCTTTACGAAAGATGAGAGTTAGGATGACCAGACGGACTATGACAGAAGATATCCGAGAGTAGATAGCCTTTCTGGGAAGTGATAACGTACGGCTTGAGCTTCCAAATGCAGCGCACCCCTCTCACCGGCGACACGAGATACCACCTCAATTGCCGGGTCCAGCTGGCCGCATTTATATAGAGCATAAGCGTATTCCAAAGCTGCTCTGTTCTTCAAGCCATCACCGGCTTCTTCGAATACTCGCAGGCAGTCCTCATAGCGGTCAAGCTTCAGCAGAGCAACTGCCTTTATGTGCTGAGCATGCAAGTCCGACTTCGACTTGACCAGCGCGGCATTGCATGACTGCAGGACTTCCTCGTGGTCGTCAATGGATGCCCGTTGTAGCAACGAGCTCAGCGACTGGGCAGCCATAGCGGAATGTGTGTCAATTCGCGGAACGCGGAACGGGATGAGGGGCCCGACGAGGGCTCGGAGGGAAGGAGAGGTGGATTATTTATCGAGTCACAAATAAGGACATATGCAATAAGCGAGTAGTAAAGTCGAGAGTATAGACTGGCCGAGGATGATCTGGCAGGTGGCCTCCGCTGGAAGCCATGTGTGCGGGATCGAGATATTTCCCCATTGGGGAACTCTGCGTAAGTGGGTGGGGGCGCCCCCCGTAGTCCCCCCGGCTCACCATGTGACTTCGTTCCAAGGCGGAAATGAAATGAACTAAATTATGCAGTTGTCGGGGGGTTCTTGACTGATCTAATGTCAACCCTGTTGTGCAACAATAAGTCCCAGTAATGGTCTAGACTACTGGCCGTTGTGCTTCACATTTTATGCCCCTTACTCACCGCGCCACGGCGTTGCTTTTGATTACTCTTCTCTGGGCAACGTTGCATGGAATTATGCAGGGGCAGATTACACCAACACAAGCAGACAGCCTTTGGCGATAAGCCGTTCAGCTGGGGCAACGAAGCAACTTTATAGGAATCTTTTGAAACCAAAATGCACAGGATCGATTGAAAGTATTTGTCTGCCTTCAGCCCGCACAATTTATCTGTGTATCGGTGGTACGAATCCATGCACGCAATATAAGCCCATGCTTAGTACTTGACTAGTGGTGTTAATTAGCTTTGGCGACATCTATTATCACTACTGCCCAGGACATAGGAACTAGACTACATATCATATCTCGCGAACTCATCCGACGACGAGCGATAATGAAAATCCATCCGTTTCATCGCAATTGGCCATGGGAAATTAAAGCGACTGGAGCAAATCTCATGAGGCTGCAGTGCCGGAAAAAGGCTGCGACGGCGAGTGGCTCGCAAAGGAAGAGAATAATTCCCTGATGGAGTCGACGCGTGGTCACTAGAAAAGAAAGCGATAGTCAACTTATCAAGACTTTCTTGACATCTCGTGCCAGAGGTTGTATTGGCATACAGATGCCTTTTTCTTTATGCTTTCGAGACGAGAACACATGCACATGCACCACTTGTTGGTCAGTTCGCCAACCCGCAGCAGGGCTTTTCCCACTATGCAACTGGCTGGCGACACAGACACACACTACCGACCAGATAAGGAAGTCGATAAGCCCATCATGAGACGCACTGCCAAGCGATTCGCCTGCAGCCGTCGTCATCAAGCCGCCGCCCCCGCTGTCCGGTTGGACCATCGCCCCCAAGTGGAATGCGCGTCAATCAACGGGCGGTTGTGCCATCCACCAGCTGCTGCGGCGACGGTGGCTGTCCCGCGGATGTCTAGCCTAGTGCAACCGAATAGACAGCAGACCAACCAATAAGTTAGGGGTAGTGTACAGTGTTAGGTTCTGCTACTACCGTAGATGATAACCCTCTGGCTGGCGGCGTCTTTTGCCATCGGAAGCGAGAATGCGACCGCGCCATGAGCCATGGCGACGGGGGAACTGGTACAGGGTAAACCGCTAAGGCGGACCCCTAACGCAACCCTGGGGGAGTCTGGGAGAGTGTCACCGTCCATCGCTGCAGACATTGGAGACGAAAGCATCAGACTAAAATCTCCTAGAGCGTGTTTGAATGGCCGATCGAGGGCCCCCAGTGGACACCGAGCAGGTGTGCCCTGACGGCCAGACCGGCTCTTATTCGACCAAGCATCGTAGACTCCATCCGTGGCTTCCAGCGTCCCATCTTCCCAAAGTCCAGGGCATGGCCGATCCCTGGCTTGTCGCCGGTCTCCGCCAGGTCAGATCCGACCAATTTCGAGCCGTGCAAGTGCTTGTTTCTTGGTGTTTCTTGTCGCTGTGCTGCTTTGGAGCCCCGTTGATCGCCTATCAGCCTTCCCTTTCAACCTTGGCTCCATTGACGTTGTCGCTTGCCCGCTGACCTTCGTCATTCTTTCCGCGTTCTTCTTTCCTTCATCCGTTGGGGTCCAGAGATCGTCTGCTGTTCATTTTATCCTCTGGGTTTTCCTCTCCACGTTTCCTTCCCCCCTTCTTCGCTGCCAATCTTCCCTCCTTTACACGCCCAGTATCCGGCCCTCCCCTCCTTCCCCCGGTACTCACCACCTCCCCCCTTTGTCCCCTCTTACCGGAAGATTCGACATGGTCTTGCACTGTTAGTGCGATCACTGTGATTATTTCATCCTACTCCAGTTATCCATTTACCGGGGATTATACGTGAGAGACACGGAAAATCGAGAATGTGGGCAAAACCTGCGGACAAACCGCGGTCATCGATGGGGAAGAGAAAGCTGCTGCGCTTTGTCGTCATCAGCTGTATCGTCACTAGCTTCACCATATTCCTTTGGCCCCGTCTAGAATCCGAGCGCGTGACCACGGAAACTGTTTCCAACATTACCATCACTTCCGATGTTGGCTGCCAGCCGGACTTCGAGGCTCTCCGCCGCTTGAACGTCCAGAAACTGACCCAGTACGTGCGACGCGAAGTAGTCGCCTCTCAATCTCCCAGCAACGTCTTGCCGCTGTCACAACGTCTCCAAGTTCCTTTATTTCCGCAAAAGCCCCATGGCGACCAACTTCATCTACCGGAGGAGCTCTTGCATGAGGACTGCTTAATACCAAACCCGGTGTCCCTCCAAGTCCCGACACCCCCTAGACATGCGGATGCGTCCCACATCGACTTCGGTGTCGCTACGACGATAGAACGGCTGAACGACTCCCTGGACGCGTTTTCTCATTGGGCGGGTTATACAAATGCTCACATTTTTGCCTTGGTTGAGCCCGATGAGAGGGCACACGAAGTTCTGCTAAAGGCTGATGCGCTTGGAATAAATCTCTCAATATCGGAGTCGAGTGAAGAGTACCAGCGCCGATACTTTTCGCTGGTCCCTCACCTGGCCAAGAATGCGCGTCCAGAAACGAAATGGTCGTGCGTCATGGACGACGATACATTCTTCCTCTCGATGCCAGAGTTGGTCAAAGGGCTCAAGGAGTATGATGAAACGAAACCCATGTACGTGGGAGGACTGTCTGAAAGCATTCCCCAGGTTGGAGTGTTTGGATTGATGGGATTTGGAGGCGCAGGCGTCTTCTTGTCCCGGCCTTTGATCCAAGAATTGAGCCGGCCGGAAGTATTCGAGGACTGCCAGAGAATGGATGTGACGGGCGACCGCAGAATTTCTCTTTGCATCTACCAGTACACCAGTGTTCGTTTGACCATCGACCACCGCCTGCACCAGCTCGACATGATGGGCGATGTGTCCGGGTTTTTCGAGGCGGAACGGCAACCGCCGCTGTCAGTACATCACTGGAAGTCTTGGTTCCACGCGGACATGGCCAAAGCCAGTGCGGTCACCGAAATCTGCGGTGATTCATGTCTCCTGCGGAAATGGCACTTTGGAGATGGCTGGATCCTCACCAACGGCTTCTCGGTGGTGAAGTATAGCAGCGAGAAGAAGCCAGGCGACAGAAGCATGGAGCTCACGTGGGACAGCCACAACGGTGCTGTATTCGAGTCGTACTTGCATGAGCTTGGTCCTCTCCGCTTAAAGGACGAGGGAAAGATTAGCTACCTGCACGAAGACGCCATCATTGACGGAAACCGCGTCCGTCAATGGTACGTCCACCGTGACCCGGAGCAAGGTGATCAAGTTTTAGAGTTGATCTGGCGAGCAGCCTAAGAAGACCCGCCTATCTTTTCAAATTTGGCACATTTACTATTCATGCAATCCCCCCCTCGTTCCCCCTCCGCCCCCACCTTCATCCATCTTCAAAATCGCCTGCACTGCTTCTACAGGCTACAGGTTGTCTCATGTCCTACCCCCTAACTTCTTCACTTATATATGAAGAGGGTTATTCCTTTCACCCCCTCTTCTACGCTAGCCACGTTTATAATTTTGCTTCTTTTTTAACGGCGCATAGATCATGAAACTTGACTTGATTGTTTAGCTTGGGATGATATCAGATTCGTGCGCGATACAGGTACATAGTCTTGGGTTTCTTACACTTTTCTTTTTCTCTACACTTTCATACCAATTGTACATTTATTCGAAGGACCCGGGTGTGTTGCTTTGTATAGCGCAATTAGACTAGAACAAAGAATTATTTTGAATAACTACATGTTACTCCTTTAGATTCATTTATGATGGCGCGATGGCTTCCCTTTCAAGTGTAAATGCATGGTGATTGAGCTAATATTCGAGCACAATCGATAATGAATAGATAGTCTCATCACCTATATACATGCTTTATTACATACAATTCAGCCTTCATGCCGTATACATTGCCACATAGTCTCCAGATAAATGGTATCATAACAAAAGCAAAATCGTAATAAACTCGAATTAATGCCAGCATCGTCATCATCGTAGTTCCCTTCCTAGTTCAAAAGATTGTTTTCCGGAAATTGCACCTGTGGAGTGGGTAGAAGTTGCGATAGTGGCTCCATTAATGCTGTCTCTTGTTCATGGGAATCAGGATTCTCCGAAACAGTAGCAACGGCGAGCCCGGTTTCCTCTTCCCATGTGGGAGCAGTGGGTAATGGAGGGAGGAAGTTGCCCATTGACGTGGGGGATGTGAAATCCATGGCACCTTTGCATCGCTCCAACAATGCGGGGAAGAGGTACGACTGAGAGCCGCGAATGCGTGATAAGGTAGTGAGGATGCCCCAAAGGAGTTCGCGGGGATCGACGGCCGCTTCAGTAAGACGGTGCGCGGCTTTAGTATTGAGCGATCGCGCCACGTCTGCGACTGAGGAACCCAGGTCGAATAGTTTTTGTTCCTGTTATGTTGTTGTTAGTAAATGGCATTGGCATGTGCTAAGTTGGAACTGATGTACTAACCATGCCAATGCCGTGAGCATCAACAGCTCCCTGGGATGCAGCACCAATAACATTCATAACAGCTTTGCCGACAAGAACGGGGAGGTGAAAGGGGAGGACTGCCTCATCGCGAGACCCAGGCTGAGTGGCGCGAGTCATGGAAAGTTTCCACATTACTGTCTGTAGCCATTGCTGGGTGATGAGTATGTCGACCTTTTGGATCTCCGAAACTCCGTCGACCGAGATCGCGTTGCAGAGACTAGATTGAATAGCAGACGTAGGGGGCATCTCGGACGAGCCGTCCATGCCTCCGGCAGAGACCCAGTCATAGAGGTTGACGGTCAATTTCTCGAAGATGCTGATAAGATTGATGAAACCGTATGCTAAGATAGGATCTTCGGAGCAAAGCACTTGCGGCTTACGAATTGAATTGCGCAGCATTACCGGTTTTGCTTGTTGGAGTGCGTAGCCCCTAATTCATATTAGTCAAAGACTGGCAAATGCTTTCCGAGGACGAATCTACCTTTCTGTGACAAACAGTAGCCAGAACACCCTGCGCCGTTCCTCGGCTTCTTCGATACTCAGATCCACATAGCTTGATTCCCGGTGGAGTGCCAGCGTGAAGACCATGGAAGTGGCTTGACAGAGGTAGAACCAGGCATGGTCCTGTCTGTCCAGATTGCCATACGAAGCAAACAGGAAGAAAGACGTAAGAAGACTTTCTATATTCATTCCATCTACTGGGTCACAATCCTTCCTTGCGCGTACTGCCTCAGCCAGCAACTCTTCGCCGGACATCCAGGAATGCCCGTCAATCCCGGCTTGCAGGTGTGAAGGTTCTGGGACAGATGCTGTGCCATCCAGCTTGAGTTGGATGTGTGTGGCTGCGCATAGGGCGACAAGAAAGGCATATCGTTGGGGCGATAAACGTTCAGGCTGGTGGCAATCTTGTTGGAGCTCCTCCTTCCGCACCACAGGCATGATGGGGAACAGATACTTCAGATAAACATTCACATGGGCCAGTAGCACCGGAGCGGACAGGCGTCGTGCATAAGGGCGCACTAGTGCCATACTAGAGTCTGACAACGAATTGGTTGAGTCAGGCGAGGAGACTAGCTCTGGCGGAGGAAGCTGAGAAAACGGCTCAGGGGCGTCATGGGGTAAGTATTGAGGGTCTGCCACTGTAAAGGAAGGCGACATCGGTGAGCTTAACGGATAGCCCACTCCATCTGTAGTCCATTGCTTGTTCAGTGGATTATGTGACGGATTGTGTTGATATGGATTCTGTTGTCTTGATACCAGTGGATGAATGGGCGCAAGCGGATATAAGGTGCGAAACTTGGGCCCTTTGCGCCGGAGCACATCACTGTAGGAGCAAGAAAGAAGCAGGCGTCGACACTTATCGCAAGGCAGCTCGCGCGAGCATTTGATCTTACGTCGACGACAGTTGTCGCAGGCTTGCTTGGAGGCCTTTTGCTTGGTGGGGGAAGGATGTGAGTCCATTTGTATGCGGAAACAAGTGTGAGACTCCCGTCAGTTAGCAGTAGCAACAGCAGTGGAGCGAGACTCTGGAGACTTCATTGTATTCTGAGAAAGAGTGATGCTCGCCGGACAAGTTTCGGTGGTCAAGATGGCCACACGGTGAGCAGTCACCGAGAATCATGCGATTGCTAAAGGAGGGGAGACCAAGGAGAGAAATCTGGGGAAGGGCGGCGGGGAAGCGACACCGTGAGAAAGTCGGCAACTCCAGGCTACCCGGACCCCGCGGTATGAGCCACTTTCTATTAACCTGCTACGACTGGCCTGTTCATTTCGGCCCGTTGTTCGAGCCAAAGAGGCTATCACCTCGACTGGAGCTACTAGTATTTTAGTCTCAGAACGACTTCCTGGCTTAGCAGGTGGACCCTCCGCCCGAGCCATGACGCGGGTCAGGTATACTCCAGACAGAAGGCCGAAGTCATCTCCTTTAACGGCGAAAGCAGCGTAGGCTGTGCCAGGATATGGTTCATGGAGCTATCATGAAAGATATTGCCTGCAGCCGGCCCATTCCCTCCGGCGACCCTTTTGTGTGCGAGGGTGGTGTGAGATACTATCAGTCGCTGGTTCGGCCTGAAGGATCCATCATTCGACCAAGAATATCATCAATGCGCTACGGAGTACTTTCGGAGAATCAGCACCCCTGCACAAAGCATTGTCATGGTGAATTCCTCTGGCAAAAGCTGACAGAGTCTGAGACTCGCTGACGATGGGATTCATGCTAATGATGGTCCGGAAGAGCTTTCACGTAACACTGGTGAACAACATCCCACTCGGGAAGCCGAGAATATGTGACCTAGAAATGAAATGATTATCAAAGCCATTAAATGCCTCGCAGTCAGGGCCCCTGGTATGTGTCTTCACTAGTAGACCCCATCTTCATTCGTCCCCGCCTTCAATGCCCTTCATTTTAGGTTTGAAATCAAGATTGAGTGCCACCTAGTTTTCAAACCAGCCAGCATCGACAAGTCTGGTGTTGAGATTCTTCACCGGGAGCATTCTGGGGAAGGTGGGAAAGGCGCCGCGCGAAGTGGTCGGGTCGCGATTGTCAACTGGATTGGAGCACAAGAATCGTCAGAGCCGAAGCCCGAATTGAGGGGGTCTCGGTGATTTATCGGGATGAGAGCCAATCAGCGTGCGCTCATCATCTGATTGTCTGGCTGCCAGGCCTCTCAGGCATCAATACGGTACTCGGCAGTATCCACTCCCGTCTCTCCGATGCAACAAATCATCGTTGGAGAATCCCCAGGCTCCCCCGCCAACTGGGGTCGATGCTTCTCCAATTGTCCTCGCCTACAATAAGGTGCTGTACCAGCCCAACAATATCTTCAATCAGGTAGGTGCTTGCTCGTTACCTGCCCCATTCTCTCCTCTTCTTCGGTCATAATGAACTCAATTCGCTCGCTAGCTTTGCCGATTCTCCGCAATCCATAAAAATGTATCTCCGTTTGCCCCTTTTACGTCGGGAATTCACCGGCGCAATGAGCCTGCAGATACGGTCGCACAGCGTCATGTCAATAGGAGGCTACTCCTAGTAGTGATGATCTAGTCGCCTCAGCCCAGCTATGTATAAATAACTCGAGAATCCCTTGAATACATATAGGTTATAGCTGTCTTATTCTCATCAATGATTACGCGACCGTGCCTCGTGTCTCTTTAAGCGAGCCATGGTGAAGTTGACCGATCTCCTCGCCAGAGCCTGGCTTGTCCCTCTGGCTTATGGGGCGAGCCAGTCGCTCTTATCCACCACTACCTCTTCGCAGCCTCAGTTCACCATTCCTGCTTCCGCAGATGTCGGTGCGCAGCTGATTGCCAACATCGATGATCCACAGGCTGCCAACGCGCAGTCGGTTTGTCCGGGCTACAAGGCTTCAAAAGTGCAGCACAATTCACGTGGATTCATTGCTAGTCTTCAGCTCGCGGGCAAGCCATGTAACGTATACGGCACAGATGTTGACTCCTTGACACTGTCTGTGGAGTACCAGGATTCGGATCGATTGAACGTTCAGATTCTTCCCACTCATGTTGACTCCACAAATGCGTCCTGGTACTTTCTTTCAGAGAATCTGGTGCCTAGGCCCAAAGCTTCTTTGAATGCATCTGTTTCCGACAGCGATTTTTCTGTGTCATGGTCAAATGAGCCGTCGTTCAATTTCAAGGTGATTCGAAAGGCTACAGGCGACGCTCTCTTCAGTACAGAAGGCACCGTGCTTGTTTATGAAGACCAATTTATCGAATTTGTAACGGCTCTTCCCGAGGAGTATAACTTGTATGGCCTTGGGGAGCATATCACCCAGTTTCGCCTCCAGAGAGATGCTAATCTCACCATATATCCTTCGGATGATGGGACTCCTATTGACAAGTGAGTGCCGATTAGACCCGCATCTTTGGCTCCACTCCTGACACTTACTCTTCCTAGAAACATCTACGGCCAGCATCCCTTCTATCTGGATACAAGGTATTACAAGGGAGACAGGCAAAATGGATCTTATGTTCCGGTCAAAAGCAGCGAGACCGATGCCTCGCAAGAATATATTTCCCTCTCCCATGGCGTGTTTCTGAGAAACTCTCATGGGCTAGAGATACTCCTCCGGCCCCAGAAGCTGATCTGGCGGACCCTAGGTGGAGGGATCGATCTGACATTCTACTCGGGCCCAAACCCGGCCGATGTCACCAGGCAATATCTCACCAGCACTGTGGGATTGCCGGCCATGCAACAATACAGTACTCTTGGATTCCACCAATGTCGCTGGGGCTACAACAACTGGTCGGATCTGGCAGACGTTGTCGCGAATTTTGAGAAATTCGAGATCCCGCTGGAATATATCTGGTGCGTATTGTACCTGCCATTATGTCTTAACCCGGTCTGACATGTATATAGGACCGATATCGACTACATGCACGGATATCGCAACTTCGATAACGATCAGAATCGCTTTTCCTACAGCGAGGGCGACGAATTCCTCAGCAAGTTACATGAGAGTGGACGCTATTATGTACCCATTGTTGATGCGGCACTCTACATTCCTAATCCCGAAAATGCATCTGATGCGTAAGTGTACCATGTCAACTTATATAGCTGTCCTTGTGCTAATAAGCAATACAGATACGCTACATATGACAGAGGAGCTGCGGATGACGTCTTCCTCAAGAACCCCGATGGTAGCCTCTATATCGGAGCCGTCTGGCCAGGATATACAGTCTTCCCTGACTGGCATCATCCCAAGGCAGTGGATTTCTGGGCCAACGAACTTGTCATCTGGTCGAAGAAAGTGGCGTTCGATGGAGTGTGGTACGACATGTCTGAAGTTTCATCCTTCTGTGTCGGGAGCTGTGGCACCGGGAACCTGACTCTTAACCCGGCACACCCATCGTTCCTTCTCCCCGGTGAGCCCGGCGATATCATATATGACTACCCGGAGGCTTTCAATATTACCAACGCTACAGAGGCGGCGTCAGCGTCGGCAGGCGCTTCCAGCCAGGCAGCAGCAACCGCAACCGCAACCAGCGCGTCGACCTCGGTGTCATATCTGCGCACAACGCCCACGCCTGGTGTTCGCAATGTGGAGCACCCACCCTATGTAATCAACCATGATCAAGAAGGCCATGATCTCAGCGTCCATGCAGTGTCGCCAAACGCGACCCATGTTGATGGTGTTGAGGAATATGATGTGCACGGTCTCTACGGGCACCAAGGACTGAACGCTACCTACCATGGTCTGCTTGAGGTCTGGTCTCATGAGCGGCGGCCATTTATCATTGGCCGCTCAACTTTCGCTGGCTCTGGCAAGTGGGCGGGCCACTGGGGCGGTGACAATTATTCCAAATGGTGGTCCATGTACTACTCCATCTCACAAGCCCTTTCCTTCTCGCTCTTCGGCATTCCCATGTTTGGTGCTGACACCTGTGGGTTTACCGGAAACTCGGATGAGGAGCTCTGCAACCGATGGATGCAACTGTCCGCATTCTTTCCATTCTACCGAAACCACAATGAGCTCTCCACAATCCCCCAGGAGCCTTATCGGTGGGCTTCTGTTATTGAAGCGACTAAGTCCGCGATGAGAATCCGGTACGCTATCTTACCTTACTTTTATACGTTGTTCGACCTGGCCCACACTACGGGGTCCACTGTAATGCGCGCACTTTCCTGGGAGTTCCCCAACGACCCAACTTTGGCTGCGGTTGAGACCCAATTCATGGTTGGACCGGCCATCATGGTGATTCCGGTACTGGAGCCTCTGGTCAATACGGTCAAGGGCGTATTCCCGGGGGTGGGACATGGCGAAGTGTGGTACGACTGGTACACCCAGGCTGCCGTTGATGCGAAGCCCGGAGTTAACACGACCATCTCGGCACCATTGGGCCACATCCCGGTTTATGTACGAGGTGGAAACATCTTGCCGATGCAAGAGCCAGCATTGACCACTCGTGAAGCCCGGCAAACTCCCTGGGCTTTGCTGGCCGCACTAGGAAGCAACGGAACCGCGTCGGGGCAGCTCTACCTCGATGATGGGGAGAGCATTTATCCCAATGCCACGCTTCGTGTGGGCTTCACCGCATCACGGTCAAGCCTGCGCTCGTCAGCGCAAGGGAATTGGAAAGAAAGGAACCCGCTCGCTAATGTGACGGTGCTCGGAGTGAACAAGGAGCCCTCTGCGGTGACTCTCAATGGAAAGACAGTATCACCAGGATCCATCACATACAACTCCACGTCGCAGGTTCTGTTCGTTGGGGGGTTGCAGAACTTGACGAATAGCGGCGCATGGGCGAAGAACTGGGTGCTAGAATGGTAGTGTCAGACACAAGCCAGGTGTGCGCGTACAGCATGCAAAAATAGGTAGGGCAGTTAATGTCCTGCAATGTAGGTATTTGGTTAGAATTCAAATTTTAACATCAACCTTTGTTTTACCGCCCACCACGGCATTCCTGCATGACTATGTTCTGTAAACGGGTCTGACAACACCCAGCAACGAGTCACTTGGGAAGGTACTCAATCTGACGCGCAGCTCTGTATAGTAGTTGCCAAGGCCGCCGGGAAGGAAACCGCCGGCCTGTGGCCACTATTCGCTGAGAAACCCTGCCAGTCAACGACATCCACCCATGATCGCCAGGGCCCGATGGAAATCCCCCGCATCTTTATCCGTTCATAGTTGAAGTCTTTCATTCCCATCTAGCTGATGGTCGGGTACATCGCTAATAGGCAGCCTAGTTTCCAAGACACGGAGACGCATGTAATCGCTATTTATAGAGTGCTGGGATCGGACCCGTCGAACCGTCTTCCGATAGTAAGTGACAACTCACATTGTCATGTTGGCCTTACTCAATCCAAAGGAACTGACCGGCTTTGGATAGCCTAGTATAAATCATATCATCCTCCCTTCATAAGAGCGAAGTGCTCCTCAAATATAGTTATAGTCTTAGAGAAACTGACCAGAAGAATGATGATGATTCTGTTCTTCCTCAGTTTCGTGGTCAGTGCTTTGGCAGCCACGCCAGCAGAATGGCGCTCCCAGTCGATCTATTTCCTGCTGACCGATCGCTTTGCACGAACCGATAATTCTACCACTGCTTCGTGTGATTTGAGCGCCCGGGTTAGTCGCAGCATGAGCTAGATCTTGCAAATGACCCGCTGACAAACGTAGCAATATTGCGGTGGATCCTGGCAGGGCATCATCAATCAGGTCGGTCCACCATCGTTGCAGCACCATCTCTATCAACGCCAGTTTGGGAATCTAACATTCTTTAGCTGGATTATATCCAAGGAATGGGCTTTACAGCGATCTGGATCACACCAGTAACTGAGCAAATCCCCCAAGATACCGGTTACGGACAGGCATATCACGGATACTGGCAGCAGGATGCGTGAGATTTACTCCTATCACCCCAGTGCATGTATTTCCTCCTTACCATGCAGACAGTTACGCCCTCAACTCCCACTATGGTACAGCAGACGATCTCAAAGCTCTCGCTTCAGCTCTTCACTCACGGGGCATGTACCTCATGGTGGACGTCGTTGCCAACCATATGGTATGTTCTCAGTCCTCCAGGAAGTTGGCTTCATATCTGACAACGATAGGGTCACAATGGCACGGGAAACTCTGTGGACTACAGTGTCTATAGACCATTTAACTCGCAAAAGTACTTTCACAACCTCTGTTGGATCTCTAATTACGATAATCAGACAAATGTTGAAGACTGCTGGCTAGGCGACAACACCGTTGCCTTGCCGGATCTTGACACTACCCGTACGGATGTGAAGAATATGTGGTATGACTGGGTCGAGTCGCTTGTCTCTAACTACTCCGGTATTCCTACCTTTGCTTCACTATGTGCTATCAATTATAGGACAAAGACTAACAGACATCAAGTCGACGGCCTCCGTATAGACACAGTCAAGAACGTTCAGAAGAACTTCTGGCCCGGCTACAATAATGCGTCAGGCGTATATTGTATCGGAGAAGTCTTCGATGGAGACGCGGCATACACCTGTCCTTATCAGGATGACCTGGACGGAGTGCTCAACTACCCGATGTAAGCCCTACATAGAACCCCCATGAATGCTCGCCAACGACTTGCAATAGGTATTATCCACTCCTCCGGGCTTTCGAATCCACCAACGGCAGTATCAGCGACCTCTATAACATGATCAACACCGTTAAATCCACCTGCAGAGATTCTACGCTTCTGGGGACTTTCGTCGAGAACCACGATAACCCTCGCTTCGCCAAGTAAGCATCCCCTTCCAACTTCATCGCAACGAGCACATTAGCTTACCCCCGAAGCTACACAAGCGACATGTCCTTAGCCAAAAATGCCGCAACGTTCACCATCCTAGCCGACGGCATCCCCATTATATACGCCGGTCAGGAACAGCACTACAGCGGGGGCAATGATCCCTACAACCGCGAAGCGACGTGGCTCTCGGGCTACAAGATCACCAGCGAGCTCTACACGCATATCGCCACATCGAACAAGATCCGTACCCACGCTATAAGCCAAGACAGCGGATATCTCACCTACAAAGTGAGCCACCATTGAGTCCTTGCGTTGCGTAGTGCATCTAACTGTGGAACTCTATCGCAGAACTACCCGATCTACCAAGACACCTCGACTCTTGCCATGCGCAAAGGCTACAACGGCACCCAGACCATCACGGTCCTTTCCAATCTCGGCGCCTCAGGATCCTCGTACACTCTCTCCCTCCCGGGAACAGGCTACACCGCCGGTCAAGAGATCATGGAGATATATACCTGTTCGAATCTGACAGTCGACTCAAATGGCTCGGTGCCAGTCCCCATGAAGAGCGGATTACCACGGATCCTCTATCCCGCAGATAAGTTGGTTAATGGAAGCTCATTTTGCAGTTAGTTCCTACCTATCTGTTTCAAAAGTTCATGTTTATATGCGTGTCCTTCACATACATTGTTTGTGAATTGATGAATTGATACATCCGCACAGGTTCCGCGATAAGCGTCTTCAAGCATGCAGGGGGAGTAATGTTGTTCTTGAGCTACACTGTGTAAGTGCATCATTCGCTAGGTGATGAACCCCATGATCGTGATCTAGATGCTGACAGTGATTTGTAGAGTTTTCGCTCAGGTGCTTCTTGCTATAATGACGTGATTGGGATGTCTCAGTGTGCCTTCTCCTATTACTTTATTTTAATAGGCGATTGGATGTTTCTATGTGTAAGAGATTCTTCAAGAACATTTTATATGATTAAGTGGTATCCATGTCCTTTTGCATGTAGGGTGGATAAAATATATACCACCGACGTAGTAATACCGATACCTAGTCCTTAGTGTATGAAAGCCAAGGTCGGTCACTACAACCACATGAAACAACGGATTAAACTTAACTACTACTATCATCAACACCAGCCAATTTATACAACAGACCAATAATAAAACCACTACACACAAGCATAGATAATTCCTATTCATCCAGGAAAAAAATAAAGAAAAAGAAAAGAAAAGTAAAGGGAAACGAAAAAGAAACTCCTACTTTCCTCCATCGAGTATCTTCATCCGAATACAACCCATCTACGGGCGGGGCAAGCGAGATGAACAACAAGCTACCTGCAGCATCAATCAATCAATCAATTAAATCAACCACTCGATCATCCTGTTTAAATCCTCCAGAACAGTAGTAACTTAGTAACATATGAAAATGCCCAACTAACCAAAACTACAACTCTACTCCAAAAATTAAATTAAATTAATCAACAAGACGAAAAAGTTTATCCCTCTCAAAACAACACCATATTGGCTCTCCCTCCTCTCCCCCCTCTTCCTCCTCAGTATAGCATAGATAGGTAGTGATCGACTTATAAGAAGAATAACTAGTATGTAAGTAATTCTCGATCCCCCTCCCACTGCCAGCCCAGCCCCTCTTCGATAACTCATTAGTGGGCGAGTGACTGACTGTGCTGCAGTGAAGCAGTGCAGCAGCCACCGCATCATCATTGCCAGGGGAGTGAAGTGGACTGGAGTAAAATGGGGGGTGGCCGGGGGGTCTACTACTTACTACTACGTAGTATGTTACTTGATCGATCGGAAAATTATCTATCTTCTATTTTTCTCTTCGATGATGATTAACTAGTACTCTTTCCTAAAATGTACTAAATCTGACAATAGTAGTAGTTGTATAGATTGGTTCCGTTCCTTGCTCGCACCCCTCTCTTCCCCTCTCCCTCTCCCTCTGGGTGGGAGGAATGACATGGAATGCTGCTGCTGCTGCTGCTGCTGTTGTTGTTGTCCTCCCGCGGAAGCACGGAACGGTCCGAATAGGAGGGAGAGGAAGATGATGTCGGAGATTTATCCGATTAGGAAATGGTGGCTGGCTGGGGCTACTGCAGCCTGGTGGTCTGTGGTGAGTAGTTTGGCATGTGAATGTAACTACTAGTACAGAGTAGTAGCAGTGAGCGTTGTAAGTTGCAAGAAAAGCAAGCGGCACTCGCTCAATTACGTGATGATTCGTGGCACGGGCCCCTCTAACTAAATAGGACTGTGCAGGAAGGCAACCTAACCAACTAACTACCTGATGGATCCGGTGGTGGATCGTGGATTAAAATATATTATTTTTATCTTTGTTTAGTGTCAGGCCTTGGATATTATCATTTTCGTTGCACGTCATCATGCTAGGTTCAGCCCAGTCCATGGGCAGAAACTAAATCACCACACCACTGCAGGCAGGTTATCCCTGGTGGTACTACTGCTACTACCATACCCACCCCACCTATGTCCATCTCCTGCTTGACCTCATTGAATTACCTTACAGCGTCGCCGACCGATACGCTGCTAGGCCAGTCACAGGCATTCCGTTGAGTATCCCATCCGGAAAAGAACTCGGCATGACTTCTGGCATCAGTTGCTCGAAGCCATACCCCTCGATCATGCCATCCATGAGCGGTGGCATGAACGGTGCTTGACCCATGCTCATCTTACGACTGTCGCCGTAGGATGATAACGGAGACCCTTTGACCGTGGACGACGGATCATTGCATTCCGCACTGCTACATCGCCGCTTGAACTCGGCGACCATGCACGAAAACCGGTATGCGATGTGGTCTTCGTTGGGCGCGAGATGCAGCAGGAACATCTGCACCTGCTCGATGAGCGGGTCCATGAGGTTGAAATCACACAAATTCAGAGCAGCGTAGCCGACAATGAAGTAGACCTGGTCGACAAGGCTCAATGCGGTAGAGTACCGGATCTGGAGGAATCGCGATATGATCAGACGTGAGGTTTGCAGAACCTCAGATGCGAGCCTGTCGGATCTGGGCTGAAGCCTCATTGCTGTGCGGTGAAGGAGTGTCTGGCAGAACCAAAGGCTCAGCTCCAAAGTGGAACTTTCACCAGCTGTTTCGCTCGTCAGTGGTAGTCCCCGGGAAACACTGGCAGGCTTCTTACAGAAAAGGTGAGCCCACTCCCTCTTCCATCGCTCGATTTCCTCATAGTCAAGGTCTGCCAACCGCATGCGACTGCTATTGCTCTGGAGCCGCAATGTAATCAAATAGAGCTGTATTTCCGCGACAACCCTGGCGTCCTCCAAGGTTGCTGCGGGGTGCTCCAGTATCCGTGGGCAGTGATCAAGGTATCTCTGCTGGATATGGAATGGACGCGCATTGCCAACCGCAAAACTAATGCGTGTTAGCTATATTGGGGACAGGAGGTATCAGGTGGAACCCACTGTAGCTGTGTCAAGCAATATGTATTCCATAGCCGCAGCTGCGCAGCCGTTTCATTGTCTACCACAACTTCCGAGGGCGCATAGTTTATAAACTCAAGCGCAATAATCGCATGGTTGATTGAGATGCCACTCAACAGCCAGCTGTCCATGGGTGGCTCTTTCTGGGCGGTTGCTGGCCAGAGACAGAGAAGTGCAAGTGCTTGGAGGGTCTCATACTTCAGGGGAGGTTTCTCCCACAAGATGTTGACTACCGCATGTCGCACTTGAAGATATAGAGCATGCACAGCAGACGCTGGTATCCCCGGGACATAGCGTGAAGCTAGGAGGCATGCAGTATTATACAGTAGTGAGTCGGGGGCTTTCATGTCATTGTGGATATCGGAGAGATTGTAAATAGAAACGCAGGCACCGAAGTGATCGACAAACCTGATTTGCGCCAAGTATTAGCAGCTATCTTGGTAGTTGTCTATCAGGTATGCTCATACGTTTGCAACAATTTGAGGGATAGTTTGGAGTCGATAGCGCCCTTGGCGGCACCGTCACTGGAGAGGGGAGAGTCAACAGGAGAAGTAGTCTCTGCTTCTCCGAAGAAGTCGGACTGGAGGTCCTGAATGAGGCGAACGGGTTTAGGCAGGAAGGGAGACGACGGGCTTCCCTCCATGGAGGCAGTATCATCCGTCATGATACTTCTTGTCAAGTGCGGAATTGAAGTATTTGCGAAACCTGGGGAGTGATCTAGCATCTGCCGCATCATGCCCGTCATCTCCCTCATGGATCGTTCTAGTGAGGTGAGGCGCTCCTCAATGGAGGGAATTGCCGAGGTGGCGTCTGGCCAGATCGCAGCACTGTCTTGGAACCGATCGGTCGTTTCTGGCAGCTTACAATCGATTCTAAAGAAATCGTGGACTGTCAGCAAAGTCGGGACAGTTACACTCCACGACTAAGTTCATGTCACGCCCAATAGGACAAACAAAATTTCAAAATGGCAGGTATGAGTTGCTACTGACCTTAGAGATAAACAGCGACGGCACGCATGACCGCGCGGATCTAGATCACATCTTGTTTTAAGCTTCCGACATGTGTGACAGGCAGTCATGGATCGTCGTATCCGGCCTTTCGGACGAGCTGTGTCGGAATGGGGAGCTAGTCGCCTGCCATCCTCGGCAACGTCCAAGCTCTTGTGCTCCCATGAAGAAGGGGTCTCGTATTTGATCTCGTCCACGGTGCGAGTCATGTCATCAAACGAAGTCCAATTTGGACCAATTGATGGCAGGCAATTTGGAGAGTAGGGTAGAATAAAAACCAAGAGGGCAAAAGAGGCAAAAAAAGCAGTAGAATAGTTACTACGCGCAGGCCATCGAGGGGCGGGCAGGTGGAGAGACGAATAGTGCCTTTTAACAGTTGGCGGCCAACCCTGGAAATGGGATGGTGCTCGCCAGCTGGTAATTGACGAAATTGGCTTTGGTTAGATTGGTTATGGGTCCGTCCAGTCCGTTCTTGACCTGGGGTAGACGCTAAATGACGGCAGCACAGCAGCCAGCCAATCCATGTCCCTGCAGGTCTTCTAGAAAGATAGAAACAATGGGTCGCGATACTGGCCAGTCACCCTGGCAGGGGGTCTGATTGGCATGCGCTATGGTATTCTCCGAGTCTCCGATGTAAACCGGATCGTAACTAAATCCCGCTGCTTCCAGGGAGGGGGGTTGGGACCAAAATGACGCCGGTGGAAAGTGGGAAATTAGTGAGGAACTGCCGCTGAAGTTTGGCGTTGATTTGCTCGGTTCCCTGCTTATCATGAAGATATGGATCGGGCGGAAGTCCAGGATAAGAAGGTCAGTAACTCGCGTGTATCTTTGGCTGATGGTCTTTTGGAATTGATGACGGCTTTTCTTTTTCCTTTTTTTTTCTTTCCGTTTTTCCCTCATTAGAAAAAAAAATAATAATTATAGTAATAAGCAAAATTAGCTTTTCATGATCGCTCCTCCAATTTCTCCTCTCCCCTTGTCCGTTCCAAATTGATGGTCAGGCATGACAGCGGTTGGAGATTGACGGGGAGAAAGTAACCGCGTGAACCAAGGGAAAATCAAAAAGCGATCATGTAGATCTTAACGAGAAGGAGTGTCTCTCGACAAGACCATAGCGACTGACCATAGGTAATTACCTTATAAGATTCCTCAAATGGACTTTCTACCGCCAAGGAGAGAAAAAATTTTCCTCTTGTCTCATCTCTACACTTGAACGGCGCATCCTGCAATGCGACATAGAATGCCTGCCCTGGCGGCTATCACCGGAATTATTGTTGGACTGTTAGCAAGGATGCACGTTGATATTATCACATCCATGTCTAGACCCGAAGCCAGAAAAGCATAATCTATGCAGGTCCAGCGTTTGTGGTGCCAGTGTGTCCAGGCGTCTTCCACAACAGCAGCCCGTGGGGGATCCTCAGGAATGATTCGAGCCACCAGGATCATGGCGGAGCTCCTACTGGTCCACTCCATCCATGTTGTTATGTCCGTAAAATGCTTTTAGATCATACCGTCTTTTTTCTCCTTATCACATCATTCCTTATCATATGTTCACAATCCGGGACGGAGGAGGCATATCGGTCCAACATTGGCTGTTGACCCATAATCGACAGGCACCCGCGTTAAGGTCAGCAGAGGTGGTGGACCCAGCACACGGTGGAGCCCGAGTTGTCTGAGCAAGGCTTGTCTTCGAGGGAGTGGTCGAGCTCTCTGGGGCCTTCGACACAGATATCACATACACCACAGCGAATCAGCAAGCCCTCATTAATAACTAGTTTATTTCGCAGAAAAGACTAGTATTGCAATCTAGGCTTGCTTCAGGCCCAAATGTGCTGCTTCTTGATTTTTGACAAGTGCAATGATGGGGCTTGAATATTATTCCGTCTGCTGTTAAGCATTGTAAGTAGTAGGGACACCCTGAACCTCGGCTTCACGGCCGTTAGGTCATTTTGGGAATGGGGCGCGTCGGCTCGCAGCGCCGGCTCCATAGTACAAGGCGCAATTTGGTTAGCGCTTGCCAATTACCGTTCCTCTCTCCTGCTCCAGGATGCCACTTCCAGGCGCCAGTAGGCAAGAAGGGCGGGTGAGGGGGTGGGAAAGTAAAATGGCAACCAACAGTGCGCTTTGTATCGGTGAATGGTGCCATTCCAAGTTGCTTTTTCCACCTTCCTGAGATGGTCCAGTAGGAAACTCTGATGGGAGTAACCAACCATCGGAGGTCGACGAGGCTAGCCGTGCGTTCCCCACTGGCCTGATAGAATGGTTGCATTCGGGAATGAGTGGCACATGTCTCACTTGTTAGTTATCATGAAATGATGTGTCAATGTTTTAACGTTATTAGCCGTGAACACGCTCGACACGAGAGACCAACGATAGAGGCAATTTCTCCGTACTCCGGGCCACTTCATTGTTCATAACTTTTATTGGAAGGCATTTGAGAATCGGATATCTCCGAATCACCAGGTCGTAGAAGTCCATATCCCACCCTTATCGAAGCCGTACCTGCAGCTAAATTAACTCAGCTTATTAAAATCACAATGAACTGTTCGGCGTCTTTGATTTCGGAAGGCCCAAGAAGGAACGCCGAGTATATCCTTGCTCACCTCATACGCTAAGATTTGGTAACCTCTGGATTCGTCTGCCCATGGCTATTCCCGGCTGCAGGTTAATATCGGATGGCGGTTCGGCCACTAGACACGTCGTCATCGGAAGACGTAGGCTCTCAGGCAGGATATTCAGGGGAGTTCAACGGCCAGACCATAATCCCTGCGAACATGGTTGATAGGAACAGACTGAGAGTTGACCATCGTAGGCATGTGTTCATGAGTATGCCGAGGAAGTAAAGGAGGGGAGCTGGTAGAAGATGAGGCAGCGACGATCCAGGCAGTTCTTTGTAGATACATGATCGCCGGTCACGCCTCAGGCGCAGTTTGTTTGTTTTGTCTGTTTTGTTCGTTGCCGGAAATCTAGTGGCGTTTTTTTCGCAGTCAATCAACTTTCCTCTGTATTTTCCTTCATCCAAAGTCCTTTCTGCTCTCAATTGAAGCTTCACATCCACCAAGAAGTGCAGATGGTGTCCACTTTATATATGCCAATGCTACGGTTCCCCCTGGCCCCTTTCAAGTGCTCCATAACATGTCTGGAAATTAGGTACACAGAAACAGCACCTAGACACAGGTCAACTCCACGAGCGGCAACCGTCGGCCCAGCGGCAAGACACGGCATCGTGGCCGGAGTACCTGCCAAACTCCGTAGCTGAGGTTGCATAGGGGTTAATTACACCCTGGTCCGTTCTTCACAACCAAGCATTACTCCTTCCTCTCTCTCTCCGCTAGCGAAGACACGCCTCTCCGAGCTCGCATCCAAGCGCCTGCCATCTCTGTATCCGCCTCCAGATGTACGGGAAGTGGATAACTCGGGTACTCGGGATGACTTCACGGGCTTCGCGTCGATCACGCCGCAAATCTCGTACATCTGCGCTTGTCAAGTCAGGAATGATAGTCGGACTATCAGATAGCCAAGCAAAGCTTGGCCTTCTGGTTGACGCGTGCAGAACAATGCCGAAGACCGGTGGGCCCGTGGAGGTTTAGTCGTACTGCACACTACCTTGTGCGAACCGGAATCTTGCCGATGACCCTGTGGGCTTCTAGCCAGTTCGAGAAGGTCCACAACGCCAGACACGTTTATCCATTGCAGCAACGTCGGACTACCGATCCGATACCGCTTCTGGATGGCCCCAGGAACGGGAGCGCAGGCTGCGTGCAGAATTGCTGCCTCTTGTCATGAACGATTGGTCCATCATGATAGATTAGCCCAGATCCTATTCGTTGTCTTATCCAGGATAGAAGTGGCCATGGCCAGGCAGACATGATGTATGATTGGCCATCCTTGGATTATGCTCAATTAGTCGAGAAGAACACATGGCCACTCATGTATCCCGGATCGAGGATGGGTCGATGCAGAATCCGCGCTATCCTGACACAGGGTAATCACTGATATGCCGTTGGCTCTTGAGCGTAACCCCAGACGGAGGCCTGCATATGTCCGGGGCCACTAACATTTACAGGATAGCAGTCTTTGCTCGTCAGTCGCCCTATCAACTGCTGATACCTTCCCGGGTGGCACCGAGCATTCTCGGGTACCGGTAGCGCTATTGGACCCTGGCAATTGTTTCCACGGTGTCAACCGGATGTGCATACCCGTTAGGAGTGAAGTGGCGCCGATTTATTATCCGGCAGCAGAACTATAGTCGGCCAGAGACTATCCTATTTTCGTGGCCAGTCCAAGTGAGCTATAGTGGCGCTTACGATCTGACCCGGTACCTGATGCCCGCAAGCGATAGGGACACAGGTATACCGCCGTAGTGTTATGATAAGCTTAGATTTCACGATTCGTGTGTGTTCGGACCGAGCCCATTACTTTTCACATGCCTATGCCATAGCTATCTAGCGCAGAATCCGTCAGCAGCATCGCATGTGATACAGATACTCTTTTATACACCACGCTTTCGTTTGGATCAGGGTGTATGATTACCCATCGACAATCTAAACAGACAAAATTCATACCTGGTAGTCAAAATCAGCCCCTTTTGCCCTGAATAATTTCTAAGAGAGGTACCTGTCTCCTCCATAGCACCACTGATATCCCATACTATGTGCCACCATAATCAACGTAGAACCAACGAAGACCAGTCTATCACTGAAATACTTATAGTTTGAGCCCCAAAAACAAAAGACTTCATCTACTACTAATATATTCATTGACACCAAAGTTCTTCAATACTACCATCACTATTATCTCCCCATCACTCCCTCTCAACGTGACGATATAAACCATATAAATCTTCTTCATCCTCCTAACCTATCACTTTGAACGACATTCATGATTCACATCAAACAAAGAACCATATCCTTGATACATCAAAAAACTTACAACACTATCAATTAAATGACTTCGTCCAGTAGACTCGTTTGCCACCGTGCCGTCTCCAGAACGACTAGTAGTACCTAAGTAGCTCTCGAGACAATCGAGTAGTATTGCATAGAGATAGCATCTCTCAACCCATCATATCAAGCTACTATTTTGTATCAAAATCCGGACAACTCGTAACAAATAATATCTTCGAATCCCATCCTTTCTCACCTCCTAATCCACCAAGTCACCTCTTCAAACCAGGCAATCGGATGAGCAAATAATATCATTTACTACGACATTACTTTACTATTCACAAGTCTGATCAAAGTCACGAACCTCTATATATCATCATGATTCCAACTACTGTGATCACTTATCCGAATCGAGAACCCTTTGTTCATCCCCTCGGTTATTGTAAACTTGGTCATATATATCCAACTACTATCCCTATCCCATTGAAATATTCCAGAAATAAGGCAAGCAGAATGCGAATATGAGCCTAACTAATTGTCCTCTCACTCCCTAGCTAGCTAACTCAGGAACATAGACTCTGCCATGAAGAATAGTACGTACGTATATATTTTTATATTCCATTCAAACTAGGCGATAGTATTAACTGGTCCATATCAGGTTGATTGATAAGATAACACAGCGTCCATCTGGATGAACCCATTGAACCTGACTTTGAGTACAGCCGAAAGCGGGATGAGTTCGATGAAATGGATGGATCCCTCAACCATCCCTACATAACAACTCTCATGGAATTTCACATGAAACCGAACCACCACTATCTCAGTAGTCCATTCCATTCTCTTTCTCCAAGTTTTCTCTCCTAACATCTTCTTCTACGTCACACAACATAAAAGTAAGAAGAGAGAACCGTTGATCAGAACCTCATCAACTACTACGGAGTACTACTACCATCATGCCCATCCATCCATCCATCCATCCATCCCTTTGCATACCCCACACAAACATACCAAGGGCCAGAACTACTGTATCTAGCTAATCAAATAGCTACATTAGCTAGCTAACTTTGCCAACAATGAAATTTTCTGCCCAAAAAAGCAAGATCTCCACCAAAAAAGGCAGAGCTACATACCCTATAAGATGAAGATAACCCAGGAAACAAATCAAGGGAGAGAAGAGAGGAACAAACATCCACTAAACCCAATATCTGTCCAGGGTTGTAGAGTTGGTTTTGCGAAGTTGGCAAGGGTAAAACCCATTACCTCGTGTCTCAGTCGGATAAATGATCCAGCCAATGTGTGTCACCTTGACGGTGGCCAATCAATTCTCATCACACAACATGAGCTATAACACGTAGGTCGTTGCCTGTTTGGGAATGGAGATGAGGGGAGGGGGGTGGGCGGTCCCAAGATTATTTACAATGGTATAGGCACCAGCGCACGCATGCAAATGGGGAGAAATCAGCGATGCTGCAGTAGTAGTAGTAGTAGCAGCAGCAGCAGAAACCCTTGTATGATATCAGGAGGCAGGGAGTTAGTACTAGGAAATGAGGAGTAAACGCACAGGCCGCTGAATGAACCATGGTATCCATGCATTCCATAGCATGCGCCCGTAGGGCTAGGGTTGGACAAGAATGAGAAAGGAGAAGCCAAATTTCTAATTCGAGAAAGGAAAAGGGGGCCAGCAAGATGCAATATGAATCTGTTGTCATACGTAGTAAGTTTGAAAAGGAGCTCCTCCACCATATCACATACAGATAGACAGGCAGGTAAGTAATGGGAGACCTGCAGATCTAGCTTGCAGTTCGCCTCAGACATGTCGACATATGTGTGCATATATGTCGGTTTGGTATGGGGTATACGTACGCACATTGAGTGCACATACAACACACACAGACACACGACACTCCACCCCCACACCAGACCAGAGTCTGGGCAAAGACTCCAGCCAACGGATTGATCGCCTTGTATCAGTATGTCAAATCCCGAGTCCCCGGATTGCATTTGGGTACGAACACAAGCCACCGTGACTGACGTACATGCAAGTGGGTAGTGGCTAGCTCCCAGGATGTGAACTTGCATGACGGCCAACTAAACACGCCAGAGAGGGGGGGAAATGAGTTTGGTCCTCATCGGTGGTCACTTCCGCCCGATAAATGATCTCTCGGATTTCCGCAGCAGGTAAAAACTTACCATGAAGGGAGGGGAAAGGCCTGTCAGACCGTCAGGCAATGCAATCTAGGTGCCTAAATGCTTAGTTTTTTCTGAGATGTCATTCGTCAAGGGACGACAATCCCGACTGTGCAGCTGAGAGGACCGAGCGTTGCACACTTGCCTTCCAGTCGGACTGGATCGGGCAGAGCTCCATGGGTAGTATAACATGTCGCAGCTCTGGGAAGGGCTATGGCCCTGGATTGGTTGGGAGGAATCAGGGATGGCGCGTGCATTAGTCCATATCCACCTACATTTCGTACATAGTCCCATGTACCCGGTACAGACGATAGGCTCCGGAAATGCTCCTTTAGGCGCTGACGCCAGGCCTGTGGCTGGTGTACGTGTGTGGCGAGGCGATTCTGTAGGCGTCGCGGTTCTTGCACGCAGTGGGGGTCTCCCAACCGGTTAATGCAGTTATAAAGCCGCGAGGAGTTCCTTACTGACTCACACCTTGCAGCGTGGAGATAATATCCCACGGCCAGGGGGTGGGAAAAGTGATCCGCGGCATCCTGGCGGGGATGCTCGGTGATTTAAATCGTACAGCAGTCACAGAGCCAACAATATTCAGCAAAGGGCACTAAATTATTGACCTTCAATGTCGATCCTCTCTCTCCTCATCCTAGGGAGAGGGAGATCTGCCGCACCAGAGTGGGGTGCAGCTGGGTGGTTTCCAGGTTTTCGCTGCATCGATGGGTGAATACTTCGCGACGGACTTGCAATCGGTCGGTCGCATGTACAGATACAGGAAGAACCTTCAAGTCCAGGGCGAGGAATGATGATAGGCCGGCTGACCTGCCGACCTGTCTTCATCTTCTGATCGGGGATCAGGGCTAGGACGGGTGTCATGCAATACCTCTTCGTATTTCTTCATGCCCATCTGCATCCCCTCGACCGTTGAGCTGTCGTGTCAAAGCAGGCCCTGACTCGAGCTGTTTTCCTGTCAAGGCACATCCTGTGTAGCATCCTCCCCCCTCCTCCAGTAGAATGCCGCCCATTCTTGATCCGAGCGACCCCCCCTCGCTTTGAAAGGTGACATCCGGAGTACCTGGGATCCCCATGCGCGGCAGCCAGATTCACCGCCATGTGATAGATCGGATAGATCCTGGTTTCTAAATCGTTTCCTCTCCTCTCCCTCACCTCCTCCCCCGTGCTTCGTGCAGCTGGGGTCAAGCCCTGTGCCACAGTCGACAAGCCTGATCTGCTTCTCCAATGGTCTCGGAGGCATGTTCCGCCCGTCCGCCTCTCTCTGGCTTGCAGGGATTTCCGTGCCGGTGACCGTTGGGAAAGAAAGAAGAGGGGCCCAAGAAGACCAGCCTCGAGTGTCTCCATGCAACAGTAACGCTGCGTGTGTGCGTGTGGCTCATGAGACCTGATGGACGGACAATGGGTCGGCCCCCTCCCTTTCAGTACGATTTGATACGGAGTCCAAGGGTTGACCTACGTACGCCCGCACAGACGTCCAAGATGACCTCCTCGGGTGATCCAGGATCCCAAGGCCGCCTTACCGCAAGAGCTGGCCGAATAGCAAAAAGCGCTCGCGCCCGTCTGGGAGTCCGAACGCTTGACAAGCAGCAGCGCCCATCCAACGACGTCGAACGGCCTACCTGCAACAACTGGGCTTGGACTATCCACGAGGCGCACTTCTCGGTAACTGACACTTGGCGATCTAGCCGTCCCGACTGGCCGGAACCAAAATTTAGGCCTTTGTAGTTCTTCTCATGACGTGTGACAGCACGCCTCCCGCCTGTCCTTTCCGGCGCTCACCGCAAGGCTAGAGGCTATGAGTGGCCTTTCAGGGTGGGCCGATTCCAATGTTGCATGCGTCTCACAATGGTCTTCAACCCATGGATCTTCCGGATCAGAAATGCGAGAGCGATTCCATGGTTTTCTTACCGCCCACCAGGGGACTATCTGAGAATGAGTTGGCTCCTCCATTCCTCGAACGATCTCCTCATGCGGTGGTGGGCCTAACAAAACCTGCACCAATGGATTTCCGTCAAGCCACAGTACAGCCCTGGGTAAAGGTTTGTGACGAATGCCAGAAATGCACGGTACCGCCCGGATGTGAGATGAGGGAACCTTAAACAGCCCAACCATGGTCTGTCTTATAAGGAGGGCCGGGAAATGTATGAAAAGGGTAAATGAAGAAGAGTAAAAAAAGGAAAGTGCGAGTCAATGCGGACTTTCCAAAATGGAGCCTATATGGGTAATAACCAATGTTCTCAATTTTTGTCTAATTCCAAAACCTGAGATGACCTCCCAAACATTGTAAACAGAAAATAACAAGGAAAGACAGTCTAACTTGACATGGTCACATCATCCGTACTTATACTGTACAAAAAGTCATGCATATGCTTGATCCTCATCTCCAAGTGAAACCCATCACAACCGATTTGCAAGTGTAAGCGCGCCAAAAGAACAAAAGGAAACACGTTGATCTAGTATAGAAAGACAGAACATAGGAAATTAAGATAGCCGATAAAATGACCAAAAACACCTAGAGATGCAATATCGCAATAGGCAGCCATGATGCGGGAGGCAAGGGCGCACAGGTGAGGAACCGCACATCTCAGTAACTGCCATTCCCAATTGCTCCCAGCCACATAAACCCTGTAATGTTGAAGCCATGCACGATAATTATAAAGTCGATTAGATAAACGGTAGAGGGTATCAAGAGCGGTTGTCCATCTCACTCGGCTCGTCGTAGAATTCCTTGATGATCAAAAAGAAAGATTAAAGATGGGTGTTGTGGCGAACTCTCGTGTCTAATTGTTCTTGTATCCCAAAGCCCCATAACTCATGAAATGTTGGATGTATCTTGCGGAAGTGGCATCAAGAACGATGCCCGGCCCAACGGGGGTGCCTAATCGTGCTCGAAGGCAATTTATGATTTGACAATTTGGTGAGGAGACGGCATTGATTCCGGGGACGTCTGGTCCATGTCACTGAAGGGAGATTGTCTTTGAGAGTCAATGTCGTTTCCGCCGTTTCGCATTTGGTTCCGGAGAGCAGGAAGTTGGCGCCGTCTAGCATTGATGAACCAATTGCTGATCTGTAGATAATTCCTGATTAGCATGTGCTGACTTGGTAGACTGGGTGATGTCCTACTGACCTGGCTGATAGTGAGTCCGGTGCGGGTCATGAACATCTGTTTGTCCTCTTCACTGGGATACGGATGGTCAAGATGCTCATGGAACCATGCACGCAGAATGTCTGTGACAGGCTTGGGCAGGTTGCCCCGTCTCCGCTTGTTCTTGGGGTCAATCGAATCCCCGAGGATACCGAAATTTGATTGTTGAGCATGAGAGAGGGATTGCGGAGACGGTTGTTCGGAATCACTCTGGTAACCCATTGCGGGATAGGCATAGCCGGTCTGATTGGGCATGACTGGGAAAGAATCCACGCTCCTCCGATCACCCGGTACTGTGCCTGGAATGTTGGTTGGGGGATATGCGTGGGGGCCAACCGGGCCCGCCCTGAATTCCTGCGCTGCGAAGTCCGGTCGAGAAAGGGCCCTTGGTTCTGGGTAAGCAGCGCCCGATGTATTCAAACCCCGTTCAGGGAGCGACTGAAGGTCCCGAATGGATGGTAGAATAGGACTGGGGCCACGAGAAGCGTAGCGAGGAGAGCCTGTAATGGGGTCGGTCGGGTGACCAGCCATCCGGCTTTGGGGTTCACTGGACCGGGCGGCATAATCGAATGGCAATTTCGGGGGTGATCCATAGGGACGATCAGAGAAAGGGCGGGGATTGGACGTCAATTCGTGAGCTGCTGATGTAGGCCGCTCGCGCGCGTGCTGGCGGGAAGTGAAATATGAGGTCGATTCGATCTCATCATGGAGATGAGGCGGGAGTAGCTATCAAAGAGTGCATTAGTCTGGCTGATCCTCTTACGGCGAAACCACCGGTCGGTTTGCCAGGCGCAGTGTGTTGGCTCACCTCTCGAAATGACGGAAGAGCAGGAGTATGATCCGCTGGAAGTCCACTTGCGTAGGAAATGGCCATTTTTCCAGAATCCTCACCCAGTTCACGGTACTGGGACATAGACAAACACTGCCAAAGGGAAGGAAAAGGATTCCGAGGAGGTAACTATTCCACTATGATAGGTAGAACAGAAGTCCAGAGCAGGGAGGCCTGATTGCACAAGTATAGCCGGCCTGCGGCTTCCGCACGGAACAAAAGGCAGGTTGGTAGGGGTAGAAGAAAAGGAATAATTATGACCCCACACGTCAAACCACTTGGGTTGTGAAGAGTAATAGTATTGATGAGGATTGGTGGTGGAATTAAATGGCGGGGAGGAGACGGGGGAAGAATGAGGTAGATATCAAGAGAAGGAGAAGCGAAAGAGAGACGGAGAGGGGTGGAAGAGTTAACTAAGTGAGTCGACTGAGGACACAGAGCGTAGATAATGAATCTGAACGACGATAGTTGGAGGAGAGGAACATGGGCGACAGATAATAGTAATATAGTTACCAGCGCCTGAGTTTAAAAGTACCTTGACATCGCCGCACACGATGACGATGGAGACAGCTGAACCAAGGTTATGCAAGGTAAGGAGTGAGGCAGCTCAACAATTGGATCTGGGCTGGGTGGACACCAGATCTCTCTTTCAAGGTTGTCGGGGTTCAGTCCTTTTCTTTTCTTTTTTCTTTTTTTTTCCCTTTTTTTTTTTCCTTTTTTTCTTTTCCTTTTCTTTTTTTTTTTTTTTTTTTTTTTTTTTTTT